>NC_051064.1:139953603-140136103 GCF_004664715.2 Peromyscus leucopus
GGCCAGATCCAGGTGCTAAAAGAATGTCTCATGCCTTGATCTTCTTCCTGGGCAAGTTCTTTGCACACTGTGGCCCTGTCCCCTGCCCGAGGGCTTAAGCTTGGGAACCCAGGAGAAAGCCACCCTCGACAGGAGTTCCAACAGGAGTCCCAGAATCCAATCTCATCAGCTTTGCTTAGGCCAGAACCAATCATTGCAGACAGCCGGATGGAATATGCTAACTGGTCCTCCCTCCTTAAATCTCAAGGCATCAACCAGTCTCCACCCTGAAGCCCATGATGTGGGGCCACACAAGAAGGCTATGGGGGAGCAGTGATCACCCAAAGTGAAGACAGGCCACTGTCAGTCAGAAAGTGGGAAACGTACTGGGCACAGATATCCAGTGCTGGAGCCAAGGCCCCTTTAAGCGAACTTGGCAGAGGCTGTGGTAGAGAGATCACCGTTTACCCAGCCTAAGGCAGAAAAGAATAGAAATTGGGGCTGGGATTCAGAGTGAGAGGGCCATGGGGGGAGACAATGCAAAAATCAGCGGCCTCTGCCTGCTGGGGATTCCACAACCAGGGCTGAGCCTGCAGCTCCACCCTTGGGGTGGAGGGAAGGGCTTCATTCAAAGAGCTGGACCCCAGTAGCCACTGACAGCAACCTCTGGGGTGGCTGTGGAGGCTTTTTTTTTTTGAGGGCGAGGACATCCATCCCAGCTCTAGCATCCCAGGCATAGTATGGGGGACAGAATTTCATAGCTGCCATGCTGTGTCCTATCTGCCATCCCATGTGAGTCCTGCCAGCTCAAGCCGGCTGCCCGGAGGTCAATCGAATCTGCACCTACTGGCATGGCTGAGTTCCACGAGACTGGGAACCAGACCTTGGACACGACTGGCTCCTGCCCCTGTGGAAGGCCCCTTGGCAGGCAGCCAGCAGGCCAACACCCTGCTCCTGTGCCCAGACCTTCCTTATCGAGCTGGGATTCCAGGAGACCACAGATGAGGACCCAGGCCTCTTCTCTGAGAGTTTGCTCTGAGAGGGCCTAAATAAACGGCAGCTTGTGCTCATGGCTCCCGAGGACACAGCCAATGGTGCCTGTTCTTAAGGTACCTGTTCCTGTGGTACACCGATGAGATGCCTGGGGACCAGCGGCTGCTAATCCAGCTGTCAGGATGACAAAGAGCTGAATGGGCCAACAGACACTTGGATAGACTCGGTTTTCTGTTCTCTTCTGTTCCCAACACTTCCCCTACCACATCTCTTTTTTCATCAGGTCAACCATTTGCCCGTGTGCTCAAAGCACAAACACACTTTGCCTCATTGATTCCTGAACCCAGATCTGGTCAGAAACCCATCTCTGGAGGCCTTTCTCCAAGTGAGGCTCCCCAGTCACCCTCATCAGGACCACATGGATGTTTGTGAACTTTGTGGCTCTTTAGACCCCATCCAGGCCTAATACATCCACTTCTCTGAACCCTGACGGCCGGCACTTTGATTTTTTTGTTTTTGTTTTTGTTTTGGTTTTTCGAGACAGGGTTTCTCTGTGTAGCTTTGTGCCTTTCCTGGAACTCACTTAGTAGCCCAGGCTGGCCTCGAACTCACAGAGATCCGCCTGCCTCTGCCTCCCGAGTGCTGGGATTAAAGGCATGTGCCACCACCGCCCAGTGTTGTTTTTTTTTTGTTGTTGCTGTTTTTTGTTTTTTTTGGGGGGGGCACTTTGCATTTTTAAAGGCTGGTGAGGAGACCCATCAAGTAAAGGCACTTGCCATCAACCCTGACAACCTGAGTTTGATCCCTAGGACCCACATGGAGGGAAGAGAGAACAGGCTCTCAGAGTCCTTCAGCCTCCACATGTGTTCCATGACACACACACAGAATACATGTAATTTTTTAAAAAGGTTGTGGGGAGTCCCCTCATTTACCCAGACCAGGAAACTTGATGGGGGGGTCACTGATGCACCCCAGAGCTTGGGAGGGACCTCTGTCATTAAAGCGTCTTAGTTGGTTGTCATGTATACAGACACTCACCAGGCAGGGCCCCAACAGGAAAGTCCTGATTCATAAGACTCCGCCCCCTTTGGCCCTTCTATCAGATAATTCAAAGTCTCCAGCTCTCCAAGTTACTGATTAACCCTGGGTTTCGAGTAAAGTAATAATAATAACTGAAGGGGACGACGTAAGCTGAGAAGCAAGCTGGACAACCAGGAGAGAAAGATGCCAGACGTCTGCTGTCAGCAGGTACCTGGAGAGAGCAGAGAGGAGGTTGGAGGCGTCTCCATGGGGCCAGAATCCATGCAAGTTCTGGCAGCACCGGTGGACACTCCTTGCGGATGCCCCTGCCCAGAACAGCCTCATCTCAGCAACTCCGTACCCAGAATATCCTGCACTAAGGCCCCCCAGCCTATCTCAGCAGGTGCCACCACCACGACCACCATCATCGCCTTGGGACCCACTGGGCGTCTCAGCATCTCTATGGAGGCCGACCTGGAATGCCTGGTGTGCAGAGAGCCTTACAACTGTGCCCGGTGCCCCAAGCTGCTGAGCTGTCAGCACACCTTCTGCGCCGTGTGCCTGAAGCTTCTGCTATACGTGCAGGAAGACACCTGGTCCATCCCCTGTCCACTGTGCCGAAAGGTCACCGCTGTCCCAGGAGGTCTTATCTGCAGCCTTCGAGACCAGGAGGCGATGGTGAGGCGGCTGGCCATGCCCTACCCAGAGGTGCGCCTATGTCCCCAGGGGCTAGTGGGCTCTGCCACTTCAGCGGCGCGGCCAGCCAACTGGACAGGAGAAGATGATCAGGACACAGTGAATGTCAACCGCGTAGCTGCCCGGCGCCTGGCTGTACACCTGCTCTTGTTGGCTCTTCTCATTGTCCTCATCCTGCCTTTCATCTACCCTGGCGTCATCCGGTGGGTACTGGCCATCGTCATCGCCCTGGCGCTGCTGATGTCCACCCTCTTCTGCTGTCACCCTCACAGCCAGAGTAGCAACTGGCCTTGCCCCAGGACTCTGTTCTGCAGAAAGCAAAAGCAAGCCCAGATCACTTCTATTGCCTAAGAGATCCGGATCCCTACAGGACCAGCACTGCCATGCTCCCCCTTCCCCAGATCTTACAACCCACACAGGAAAGGGGCTAAGAGCCTCCCTTCGAAATCACATACGAACTGGACTTGAATGCCAAAGCCAGACTGGCTGTGTTGGATCAAGGACTCAGTGCTGGGACAATGGGCTTGGACCTGCCTGCCTGCCCTTGTGTAGCATAGCTAAACTTTTAGGGGGGAAAGGGAGGAGACAAATTCCCTGAATGAGTGACTTCACAGGTGGTGGGGTCCCTACCCCTCTTCCTGAGCTCCTGGGTTTTGTATATATCACTCTGGACACACTGGGACATTTGGCCTTACTACAAAGCAAATAGAACCAGCGCTCTTTTGTAATCCTTGTAGCTGGCTGCCTTTTCTTTTCTGTTTGGTGTGCCGCGAGGTCTGTGGCCATTTCTAGGTGTTGTGCATTCTCCTTCCTGGGATGCCAGAGCCCATGGGAGCGCTGCTGGGCTTTCTCTAGAGTCACTTGTTGTATCCATCCTAAACCCTCCACGGCAAAGGTCTCATCAGGGGTTCCCACAGGGTCCACCCCAGGGTGGGAGAGAAAGAAACCACATAGAGGTGAACTTGTAAAGCTGGGGAGGGGGGGGGGATACCCCAGGTTCAGCAGACAGAGTTGGGGAGGTGTGGAGACGGTGGGTCCAGGAATTGTCCCCAGACTTCCCACTGAGATCACCAGCTGTGTACCATCCGGACCAACTCATAGAATCTCAGGGTTATAAGGAGAGAGAGAGAGAGAGAGAGAGAGAGAGAGAGAGAGAGAGAGAGAGAGAGAGAGAGAAGGGATCCAGCTCTCCCTCCATCAGACTCCCAGACGCACATGACCAAACGAAAGCTTTCCAAATGGTACCACCCTCCTTATCACATCTACAGTCCTATTTGCTCCTTTGCCATAAAGATAAGACATCTCGTAAATGCAACGGTCCTCAGCAATGACATCCCCCACCCCTCAGCCTCAGCGTGACAGTCACTAGAAAGGTCCTTGGGTCATCTCTTCAAGACCCTTTGAGCTTCGTCTTCACACAGGGAAGCATCTGCCCTCAGAAGTCAGCTCTGGTGGGTTCCAGGTTAAGTAAGGGTCTGCCAGGGTGGAAATGGGAGGACAAGAGGTCCAGCATGGGAGCTGGGAACATGGACCTCTGGCCCATCCATCAACATATGCCTGTGGCGACTATTGGCATATTGGAAGGTCTCTATGATTAGTGGCGACAGATGTGAAACTCCAGAGGGACTCTCCATTTCCTGAAATAGGAGAATAACAGGCAGACAGGGCACAGTTCATGGTGACAGGACCTTTGTCAGGAGTGATGAGAGGACTCTGCCACTGGTCAGTAGTCACATGCTGTTGGGCAAGGTCTCTGGCTCTCAACTTCCTTCCCTTTCCCCAGACTGAGTAAGTCTGACTCAATTAGCCTTTTTTGGGGGGGGGAGGGGGAGGTTTCGAGACAGAGTTTCTCCATGTAGTTTTGGTGCCTGTCCTGGAACTCACTTTGTAGACCAGGCTGGTCTCGAACTCACAGAGATCCACCTGGCTCTGCCTCCCGAGTGGGATTAAAGTGAACACCACCACCGCCCAGCCTCAATTAGTCTTAAAAACCCCAGGATGTCTGAATTGCTCAGGGCGTGGCTCAAGCCACAGGTGAATGGAGAGGACAAACTCTTGTGAATGCCTGCAAGGAGGTCACAACACGGACTCCTGTCTCACTGTGTGGCAGGCTGAGGGTGGAGCTCAGTGGTAAAGTGTTTGCCCAGAAAATGTGAAGCCCTGGGTTCCATTCATCCCCGACGCCGCGAAATAAATAAGTGCCCAAGTAAACAAAAGTCCATGTGCAGCACACTGTCCTGAGCATCACAATGCCTCCTTACTTTTCTTAGGAGGTCGGGCAATTCTCAGTGCAGAAAGAAAGTACTGGGGGTGTGTGCATGGACTCAGGCTCTTATAGTCAGCCAGCGTGAGCCTGGAGAACACCCTTTTCCAGAGGGTGAGCAGATGGAAAGGCCCTTGGGTGTGTGCAGTTTGGGATGGCTGCCAGCCGGACAGCAAAGGGACATTGTCTCCCCACCTACTCCTCCAGGCCCATTTTACTTCCTGGAGACAAAATCCACCCCGAAGTCTTCAGTTGATCAAGGAAATACCATTTGTTACCATTTGGTGGGAGCGTGTTTATCCAGCACTCATAAGATAGCCAGGCGTTCCCCTAACAGCCAAGTTATGGGTCCCTAACAGCCTTGTGAAGTTGAAACCATGGTGCTCCCTCTTGCAGAGGAAGACACTGCCATCAGAGAGGTGGATTTTCCTGCTTAGGGTTGCACAGCCAGTCTATGCCAGAGATCTTTGGGGAATTAGCCCTGGGTTTTATCTCAACGTGAGGCCTCCTTTGTCCACAGAACGACCTGGAGACTGATCACCACCTATGGGCTTGGGAGAAATGCCATAGAAAATATGAGACAAACTCCAGGAACCAGAGATTCCGGGAGTCAGAGATCAGCATTTTAGAAGGAAGATTGATAAAAAACGGGATTAGCCTGCTGCCTCCCCCTCCAGCCTTCCCTGCAGGGAACCCCACTTGGGGGGGAACACTGGAGTACAGGCTTGAGGTGCATCCTCATGATCACATGACTACTGTCCTGAGACTTGGCTTGTGACCTAGACCCACAAGCTCCTTGTCGTTTCTGGCCCCCAACCAAGGCATCTTTGGGGTCTCTGGGCAAAGGTAGTCTAGCACTACAGTCTTCCGGCCCTTTGAAGCTGACCTGGTCCCATCTTCTGGAACTTCAAAGCTTGGGGACAAGGGTGCAGCCAAGGCCAGTGCTGTCCTGGAGAGGGCAGAGGAATGAGGCAGTGTGACAGGCGAGTGTGAGTGGAAGGAACCAGCTGAGAGGTCCTGGGCTCAGTGCCGGGCTCTGGCCCATGTTGGAGGAAGTTATGGAATGTATCGGAGCCTTGGTCTGTCCCCTTGATAATGGGAGGGTGGCTCCAGGTTCACCGAGAGACCTTGCCTTAAAAGAAAAGGGTGGAGAATGACAGCAGAATGCTGATGCCCTCCTCTGACCAAAAATGAAGGTGGGGTACACCTCAGGGTACAGCACTGCTTTGAGAGCCTGGGTCCAACCTCCAGTAAAGAAAAGAGAATCCCTGGCATTTGTCCCTAGTCTGATACATTATTTTAATGCCTGCATCTCATATCCTGGTGATACACAGCACGTTTTTAACCAGTCCATGAACACGTGTTAATCATTCTCAGATCGCACCTGGAGAACACCATCTCCTTCAGGTCTCTGTGGAGAAGGTGGTGTGACTCCCTCCGACTCTGAAAGGTCACCCGGCAGAAGAAAACCATCCTTTTTATGGATTCTGGGGGATGGAACCTCTGTCCCACTTTCTTATTCTTGAGACATGGTCTCACTAAATTATCTAGGATGACCTTTAACTCACTCTAAAGCCCAGAAAGACCTTGGGCCTGTGATCCCTCTGCCTTAGTCTTGGCAAATCCTTCCAACAAGTAGCTGTGATTTCAGGCCTTCACCATCAGGCCTGATAATCTGTTTAAACAAAGGCAAATCAGGGCTTAGCTCAGGGTGGCTGCTAACTACACGAAGGACTCGATCTCTGTGTTATTTAGCAAATGTTGTGTTAGAAGGTTTTTTGATTGACAGGATAGTTGCAGAGACAGCAGCGGGTTCTTAGCAAAAATCCATGTGCCCTTTGCCCTGGTTTCCAATCTTAACACTGATACATTTGTCAAGATTTTAAAAAAATCAATATTGGTATGTGGCTATCGACTAAAGCAGAGGCTCCATTGATCAGTTTCCTAATTAATGCCTTTATTGTCCCAAAACCCGCTAGGGGACCACTTTGTACTGAGTGTAACTTATTTTCTAAAATTACTTTCCATATTGATTTCATTTATCTATTGTTATTCCTTCCTCCATTCGCAAAGGAACCTGATTTTTTTTAACTTTTAGAATTACATTTATTTACTTATTTATATTAAGACTGTACTACATCAGCCTATGCTGAAATAGGAACAGCAGTTGTCTCATAACTGAAAGCCTGAGAACCTCTTAGTTGCTCAGGCCGAGGCTGGGTACTTCAGCCTGGAACCCTCTGGCCACTTCTGTCCTGAATTCCTCATAGCCAACAATAGGATCTTTCTAAATTCCGGTTTTTTATGGGCGCGCGGGAGTGGGAGAGAGTGGGACAGGCCACCTCCCTGTGGCTATTGCCTGCCCTTAGTGATTCCCAGAATCTCAGCTGGAACCCCTCTTCCATAACTGATCCTTTTGACCTACAATAACCCGCTAGCTGTTCTTGGTCCTGATTGGCCAATAGGGAGATCAGGTGACGGAGGCTCATGACATTCTAGAGGGGTCCTGAGTCACAGACTCTCTGGGCTGGAATGCTGCGTGTCTGACCTTCCCGCTCGTTGTACTATTCCCACTTCCAGCTCCAACCTACCTTCCAGGAGAAAGAGCAACGGCCTTAGAGTTCATTGCTTAGGTCATGGTGACTCATATTCCAACCCTGACCAGGATGGCCGCCTACTCCCTCGCCTGTAAGACTAGGCGTGATGAAAATCCACAGGTTACCAGGGCAACAAGAGCCATCTTCCAAGTGCTGGGGGCACCGTCCCTGAGGCTTGGGCACAGAGCAGCGAATGAGGCACGGGAGACTCCATTTCTGGGCCTTTTAAGTGCGAGTGTGGGATACACAGATTGTAACTTGGCAAACAGGAAAACGATCAACTTCACAGTTTTAAGTACTATGATTAAAATATTACGGGCCTGAATGCCTGGTGTGCCAATTCATGGCCTTGGAACAGGACCTGGCACATAGTAGGTGCTCAACAAATATTTGTTAAATGGCTAAAGCTGAGTGAGTGGTTAGGGAAGTCTCACAGGAATGGGGTCCCAAAGTGGAGGCCTGGGGGATGTAAGAGCTGCAGGTACCGACTGGCAGGCAGCATTAGAGAAAGTGAAAGAAGAATCGGGAGGCATGAATGTTGCAAACTTCACAGAGCAGTGTATGCAGGAGAGAGGCTGCTTCTGGGACAGGCTCTTTCAATGTGTGGAGGCAGAGTTTGGAAACTTCCCTCTAAGTGTCTGCGCGTAACCCTCTCCTACCAGCCGAGCCCCTGGCGAGCACTTTCTGCAGAGTCCTTCTGCGCCCCGCGTTCTCGCTTCCTGGGGCGCAGATCTGCGGGTCCCTCCCCGAGGCCAGCACCTGGGTGGCGGCTTTTGGTGGCTTAGGTGGCGGTACGCCCGGCCCCGGAAGGTCGGGGCTCTGGGGCTGCGCAGGCGGGACCGGCCGAGGCCGGTGTGGGGCGGCTGGGCCTGGGCGAGGACGGGCGGGGATCGCCGGGGCGGGAGCAGCCGGGCCGCCGGAATCCAAGTCGTCGTCCCCTCGGCCGCTGCCACCTCCAGGTAAGCCTGCCGGGAGCCTGGAGCGCCCCCAGACCGCGGCCGCTGCGCTTTCGGACCCGGAAGTGCACTTAGGACTCGAGCGGGGCGGCAGGAGGGGAAACTGATGCCGGTGAAGCACGCGGGCCAGCACAGCCCAGGGCACCAAACCACTCCCCTAAGGATAAGGAGCTGGGCTGGAAGGTTAGAAAGGGACTTGCCCAAGGTCACTCAGGGTCACTGGACGCCCCCTGCATACTGGGAGCCCCAGGTTCCCGATCCCGCTCTCCATGTCCCTAGACTCAATTCCCAGAGGCCTGGGAAGCCCCTGAGTCCGGGAAAGGTCCGGGCCGGTCCTACTGTGTCCGGGGCGTGGCTTCTCGCCCGGCGGGTATTTACAGAACTGGAGACATTTCCTGCTACTGACTTGTGAGCAGAATTTACAGAGAAAACGGAGGCTGGGGACAGTGGGGTGACTTTGGCTAGGACCAGGCGATCGGAGCAAAGAGGGTAACCAGAGTGAGCTGGCTCCAGAGTTTGACCCAGGGTTAGATTCAAAGTTGGCCTCCTTGATGTCCTTGTCTTTCCCAGGTGTGGCCTGGAGTAGAAGCAGAGCCTGGCTCAGTCTCTAGGTTTGATCCAGAGGCCACTGCTGCCTTGAAGTAGCGGGAACACCAAACCCATGGGGCTTCCCAGGCCTCCATTCATCACTATGTATCTATCGAACACCTACCGTGTGTCAGTGTGTACACTGCTTAGATTCTGAAGACACAGCAGTGAGCAGCCTTCCTCCGGAGTACACTCCAGAGAATGAATCAGCTGGACACTGGGCAGACAAGACCACCGAAATGTTCCCAACTACCCAGATGTGGAGAAAGCAGGGACCCGGGGACCCTTGCTCATAGTTGGAACAGTACTAAACCTTCTGAAGGTCTATGCCTCATTGAAGATGCTTCTTCCAGCCTGAGTTTCCCACTTCCCAAAGGTCTGGGGAATAGGTTTAATGAATCTCCTGGGCCTAACAGATGCCCTCGGTGAACCTAGGAACCTGGCAAAGCCTGCTCCTGCCGCTTCCTCTCTGCGTCGCCTTGGGTGTCTCCTTGGACCTACATTTCCTTATATAACACAAAGGGATCATAATTCCTCCTGGTGCTGAAGATACTGTCGGAATGCTTCGTGAACACAAAAGCACAGTACAGAGGGTCTTCGCCAAGTCAAAAGTAAATTAAATACCAAGCGTGGTGGCGCACGCCTTTAATCCCCGCACTTGGGAGGCAGAGGCAGGCAGATCTCTGTGAGTTTCAGACTGACCTGGTGTACATAGCGAGTTCCAGAACAGCCAGGGCTATGTAGAGACCCTGTCTAAAAGAAAAGGGGGGGGATTAAAATATTTGCTTTGAGTGCTGGGATCAAACACCTCAAGCAAGCAAAGATGGATTTCTTCAGAGGTCTAGTGACTTGATAACCTGTTCTTGCTTTCAGTGGAGAAACCTTAGAAGCAGAGCTGGGGGTGGCTGAGTTCCAGGTGAGGCGGCTGAGGCTCCCTCCGGGGCTGGAAACACAGCGCACACCTCACAGTCTGCATTTCCGGTTTGTGCACTCCTGCAGACTCAGACAGAGTCAGACAGTCGGGTTGTGTTCCTCAGCTCCCTGAGTGGTCCCCAGCAAGCCGTGGCCTCACGGGAACACCTTGGCTTCATTTACAAAATAATCTGTCTGCACACTTGGCAGGGGGCTGGAGCAGAGCGGGGCCATGTCTGGCACCCTTGGAACCATTATAGGCCCAGGCTTCAGTGTGTGGCTGGGAGGACACAATAGAATGATTTAGGTTGCTGTGGCTCTGCCTGTACCTGATACCATGGGACTGGGAAGGCTAGACCAGAGCCTGGGTGGGCAGCTGTGGGACCTGAAGAAGGTCCATTTCATTAGGCAGTTAATAGTCATCTTACGTGCCTTCAGTAGTTTGTGTTTTCTTGGAGGCAAAGTCTCGTGTAGCCCAGGCTGGTCTTGAACTCATTATGTGGCCAAAGACCACCTAGCTCTTCTGGTCATCCTGCCTCCACCTCCTGGGTGCTGGGATAAAACACTCGTGCCCTCACACCTGACTTTGTGATGC
The DNA here is from genome assembly GCF_004664715.2 of Peromyscus leucopus. Taxonomy (NCBI): domain Eukaryota; kingdom Metazoa; phylum Chordata; class Mammalia; order Rodentia; family Cricetidae; genus Peromyscus; species Peromyscus leucopus. The sequence continues at coordinate 139,964,203 of NC_051064.1, forward strand.
TAAAAATAGCACACAGTGCTTCAAGCAGGCATGAATAGCACACAGAATGCTTCAAGAATTCTCCCAACCGAGATCCCTCCTCTCTGAGACACTGCTATGCAGCAGAGATTGGGGGAGCAGAGGAGTGGGGTCCTGGCTCCTTGAACCTGGTACAGCAGGCAGAATTCAATCTGTTCCATTTGACCTCCCCACACTGGCAGCTGGACCTAGGCCATCGTGCCTCTGCCTAAAACCTGCCCGGCTCCCTGTTTTCTTAGGGTAAAGAGCAAACTTCATGTGTCACGGACTCCAAGGTCCTTCCCCTGTGCCTGCTCTAGCTCAGAGTGCCCCCCAACAGTTCCCTGCCTCACCTCTGTGCTGCCCCTTTTCCTGATAAACATCTTGCTCATCAGATTTTTAGCCCAGCCCAGCTCTGTATTCCAAAGGCCCAGGCCACACTAGTCATGGGATCTGTGTGTCAGAGGTTAAGCCCAGGTGGCAGTGAACTCTCATTTCCACCCCACGTGTGCCAGGCAGCGTGTGACTTCTAGGATCTGGTCTGAGGCTGCTTGCTGGGTGTTCAGTAGTGAAAGCCATTGGTAGAAAGAACCTTTTTGAGAAAGCCAAGGACCTTGTTGGATATAAAACTACATTTCCCTTTGCAAGGATATACTGATTTCTCAGCTCTGGAGAGAGGCATTCATCATTCATTCATTCATTCATTCAGCACTGTCTCCGCCAGATGCTATCACAGGGTACCTCCAGGAACATAACCCAGGTGCCACTTTCTAGTTGGAGAGACATCATCTTGATTCACAGCCGATCTCAACCTAATGCTGTGACCCTTTAATAAACTTTTTCATATTGTGGTGACCAATTATTTCATTGCTGCTTCAAAACTGTAATTTTGCTACTGTTAGGAACCATAATGTAAATATCTGATATGTGATTCCTGAGGGAGTCTTGAGCCACAGGTTGAGAACCACTGATCTTGAGCAAACAAATCAAGACGGAAGAGTTACCCAGGGCTGAGGTGATGGGGTCGCAGTGAACCTAGAGCTCTCATGGGACATGGGGGGTGGAATGGACTGACAGAGACACACTGATGCCCTGGGCTTCAGTCACTGACTCCCTGACTCTCCTGGCCAGAGAGGCAGGCACACGGAAGAGGTAGGACCCACAATAGCGCTACAAACCCAGGAAGGCTCACGGCAGAGGAAAAAGTATTCTGGGTTCTCTTTTATTTATGTTTATTTATTTATCTTATTGCATTTTTCAGTTCTTGGAGCCCTAATGTGTGCTAGACAAACACTCTGTCATTGAACTACATCCCAGCCAGAACTTGGAACCTGAAGTCATATGCACCTAGGATTCGTGGTGAGACCGCCGCATGCCAGTGATGTGACCCCCACTTTTGGTGAGCATTGGCTTCATCGTGTCCGGTGGGGATAGGGATAGGGATGGTGTGTTCCTCATAAGGATGCTGTGAAGCAGAAAGGGTCGTGACAGTTTGTCCCAGGGCATCTTAGCAGAATTTGTTAGCATGATTGCTATGTATAAAAGGCCCCACTTGGACATGGGGACACAGACCCCATGGCCATCTGGGGGAAAGAACATTTCACCAAAGGGACAGGGAATGCAAAGGCCATGGTCTCGCAGTGTCTGGGGGACTTGGGGCCAGCAGGACAGTGTGGCAACAACAGAGTGAGGGAGGAGGAAAGAGGCCATAGGACCAGATTGCCTACGGCCCTGTCACCTTCGTCAAGGCCTGGACTGACTGAGAAAGGGCTCTTCCAAGGGTTGGGAGCAGAGGAGTGCATGCAGTGTGACTTCTTTGGGATGGTGCTGTCTTCAGGACACATGATGAATGGCGATAAGCGAAGGCAGAAAGACATGGGAGACTAGTGAGGAGGCTCCTCTGTGCCCCCATGAGAAATGGTGGTGGTGTGTGCCAGGGCCCCAGCAGGGAGAAAGGGAGCAGTGGCTAATGTGGACACAGACCACAAGGGCCTGTCCTGCACGCATCCTCCCTTCCTGTCCCACTCCAGGCTGCTGAAGGGAGGCGATGGTACCTTCCAGGCCCAACATCTCCTCCTTCTGGTGGTAAGGTGGTTGTCCCAGACCCTCTGGGCTCTTCTGTGTCGGAAGTGTTGCTATGGAGATCTCCTAACAAACTTCATTTATCTCTAGCTTCCAGCTAGACTTTGAGGTAGAGGTATAGAGTGATTATTGTGTTGGGGTGAGGGAGAAGCAGGGGAATAGAAGCTTCTTACCTTATGAGTAGGTGTGTGTGTGTGAGAGAGAGAGAGAGAGAGAGACAGACAGACAGACAGACAGACAGACAGACAGAGATCCAGAGAGAGAGTTTGCAATTATACTCTTAAAGGTTTAAGGAGGCTGCTGTGGATCCGTGTTGAAATGGACTTTTGAGATAAATTTTTTCTTGGGGTTTTAGTCTCCAACCCTCCCTAGACACCATAGCCATCTCTCTATTAATTATCTGGTTGTCCTGTAGAATCACCTAAAAATTCACTCATGACCAGAACAAGGAGAGAAAAAATACCACACCTCCTCCTGTTCACACGAGAGCACACACACACACACACACACACACACACACACACACACATTCCTATCATATCTGACCTTGACTTTCACAGACTGCTCCCAGCAAGAGCCACAGCTGGAAAAACAGAAGTTCATTCTTGTGTGGGGTCTTATAAAGAAAGGCCTGGGCCATGCAGTGTTAGGATGACTTAAATGATATTGACCATGCTTGATGGCCTTTTCCATGCTGGCTTTGGGATTTTCTTCTTCCTCTAAGAAGAAATCACACTGCCTTTTTTTGGGTGCCAGTCAGCAAACGCCCACTGGGTGTCCAGCACTGGAGTTGGCTGGGCACAAGGCTACTATTTGTGGAATGCCTGGCTCTCATTCCCACCAGTGACAAAATCACTTGACCAGCATTTTCCTTAGTGGTAGATAATGTGCCTGGTTGGCTAAAAGTCACAATCGTCAATGATAAGAATGAGGTCTTCGAGGATAGCAATGAGGTCTTCCCAAAGCCATCGCTGTCCGTCCTGAGTCTGGGTTCACAGCCTCACTGTGGGTGGGGTGGCTCTCAGGCTGTAAAGGTTGTTCCCCTGGCAGACAATGTTCTTCTAGATCAAACATGGACCTTGCTTGGAGTCCCTGGATGTCTTTACAATACCTGGACATGATCCTCCGGAGACTCTGGGAAATGATGACTGCTCCCACCATCATGACCTCCTGTCCCTGGTGCTGCTGGGAAACCCAGGGTGCACACAGACGCTGGGACCAGCAGATATGGTTTTCTTGTTACAGGAATCCGGTGTTTCTTAGCATCAGTGTCTCCTCACACGCACTTGAGGATCTCAGTTTAACTTTGGGCTGGGTCCTGATCTTAACCCACACCAAGGAGTGGAGGCTCCATGGACCAGTGCACACAGCTCAGGTGGTGCTCCCTCCCCTCCCCCACAGGTGCCACCACACTCCTTAGGAGGGGAGGGGGGCAGCCCAACCATTCACATAACCCAGAGCTGGAACCCCAGGCTCCTTCATCCCTACACTGTAGATGGCTGAGCATCGCCTCTGTCTGTCTGTTTTACTGACCTGTCTGTTGGTCAGGCAATGGAACATTTTGGTGACCTTGGCCCCACTGAATTGCTAAGGCTACATGGAGCTGTCGTTGTGACCTAAAACACCCCCTGCCCACGGAGAAAGTAACAGAACTGTCATTTAATTTATCTTTTTCTAGTCCAGGGAGATGGGTCAGCAGGTATAGGTGCCTTCTGCCAATCTTGAGGGCCTGAGTTTGATCCTGGGGTCCTAAACAGTGGAATGGGAGAACCATCATCCACCGGTCGTCCTCTGACTTCTACATGTGCACTGTGGCACGTGTGCCTACACACACACACACACACACAGAGAGAGAGAGAGAGAGAGAGAGAGAGAGAGAGAGAGAGAGAGAGAGAGAAATTCTAAGTTAATTGATTTATCTCTTTTCATTATAATAATATCAATAAGCTCATGACAGAATATGCTAGAAAAATAGAACCCAGTAACCACTAGTCCCTTGGCCAAGAGAAAATGGTCATGAACATTTCCCTTCAGATCTTTTTACTCTGTAAACATTTTGTAAAACGTAACTAGAGGGCTGAAGAGATAACCCCACTGCTCTTCCAGAGGACCCAAATTCAGTTCCCAGCACCCATATCAGGTTTCTCACAACTATGTGTAACTCCAGCCCTAGAGATGTGATGCCTCTGGACTTCTCAGGCACCCGGACTTGTGTCACATTCCCATATGCAGACATGTCCCCCACATAAAAATAAATAAATAAATGGATGGATGAATAAATGAATAAATAAATAAAATTTTAAAGAATAACTCAAATTGCGTATCTGGTAATATACTAAATTAACCACCTCTCTAGGAAAATCACGATTTGTAGCTTTTGCCAATTCCCATGATGTAAATGCCCTCACTGTCAGTTCTAGGCTAACAGCAGCACTGAGCACAGAGCTGGGAAGAAAACTGATGCTTACGGGCCAGCCTGAGTCAGCTCCACCCCACCCCACCCCATCCCTCCCACCTCCCACCCCCCACCCCACCCCGCGTCTAATGGTTCCATAATTAATTTAATGAGGTTCCCAAAGATTCAAAGGTTTCCGTCAGGATCACTTGGCCCTGCTGCTTGGAGCCTATGGCAGCTCAGGGCATCATGGTGGGATGTGGGGGGAGGAAATCTGTTCACCCCACAGTAGCCAAGAAGCAGAGAGTTAGGAAATGGTGGAGCCGGTAGACCCCAGTGACGTCACTTCCTTCCCCCTCCTAAAGATTGCCCTGTCACCCCACCTTCACACTCTGCAGCAGACCGGACACCAAGCCCTCTCTCTCCACTTGGACATTTTGGGGGGCGGGTTATAAACTGCAGCAATATTCTAAATTTTAAATGTCTATTTTTTTTCTGATTTTAAAATCAATATTCACCCATTACTAAGAATTCACAAAACACAAACATAAAAGAAAAATAGGAAAATCACCCTGAATTCAGGCTCTATCTCCTTGGAGTAGGCCATGGCCAGCTCCTGTCACAGGTTTCAGTAGCTTCCTTTCTATGTACACACACACACACACACACACACACACACACACACACACGCACGCACGCACGCACGCACGCACGCACGCACTCATGCATGCACACATGCATATGGCACCTTCTAGAAATTTCAAAGGAGTTTATGGTAGAAAACAGTAGAAATACACTCACATCCCTGACAGTTTACCTCTTGGGAATGATTTTGGAAAATGCCCTTATGTTTTTTCTCTCTGCATGTTTTTCATGGTGATTAGATTCAATTTAAATTTCCTCAGTTTTAGGGATTCTTGTGCACCAATGAACTATTTAAAACTCAGTTAGCTTTAAGGAGGCAAAAAGTAATATTCCTTGCTGGATGTGTGTGCTGGCTAGTTTTATGTCAACTTGACTCAAGCTGGAGTCATCTGAGAGGAGGGAGCATTCGTTGAGAAAATGCCTCCATAAGATCAGGCTCTGGGCAAGCCTGTAGAGCGTTTTCTTAGTTAGTGATTGATGGGGGAGGGCCCAGCCCATTGTGAGTATGAGCACCCCTGTACTGATGGTTCTGGGTTCTGTAGGAAAGCAGGCTGAGCCAGTAAACAGCTCTCCTCCATGGCCTCTGCATCAACTACTGCCACCAGGTTCCTGCCAAGCTTGAGTTTCTGCCCTACCTGCATTCCATGATGAACAGTGAAATGGAATTGTGAGTGGAATAAACCCTATCCTCTCCAAGTTGCTTTGGTCATGGTGTTTCATCACAGCAACAGAAACATTAACTAAGACAGAAATTGGTACCAGGAGTGGGTCATTGCTGTGACAGACCTGACCACGTTTGGTGGGGGTGGGGATTGTGGAAGGACTTTGGAACTTTGGACTAGAAAAGCCAACAAGTGCTCTAACCTTGGTGAGCTGTTCTAGGGGATCTTGGAAAATAGTATTGGGAGAAATGTAGACAATGAAGGCCTGGCTTCTGAAGTTCCAGAGGGAACTAAAGACTAGATCGCGGGGCAGTGGTGGCACACACCTTTAATCCCAGCACTCGGGTGGCAGAGCTAGGTGGATCTCTGTGAGTTCAAGGCCAGCCTGGTCTACAGCGTGAGATCCAGGACAGGCACCAAAACAACACAGAGAAACTCTGTGTTGGGGGAAAAAAAGACTTGATCAAAGCCATTGCATATTTTGAATTAAGAATCTGTGGTTCTGATCAGCTGGGGCTAAAGAATCAGCTGTGATTAGCAAGAGACCAGAACCACTAAAGTGAAAACCTTTACTTTGCTGGGATAATTGATGCTGGTCAGCTGGAGCTGAGAAATTTTTGGTGACTAAGACCAGACCAGCATCACTGAGGTGAAATCTTCTGGGAAGTGTTTCCTGAGAGTCAGCATACAGAAGCTGTTGTTCAGAGGCAGTCAAAGTTGTACCTTGTGCTGGTAGCTGAACATGGTCATGTATCAAGGTCTCCCAGGGTACTGGTTTTGAAGGCATGCAGGGGTGATGGAGATCAGCTGGGGCGTGGCACTGTGAGAGGCCAGGAGCGGCCATTATTGAAGGTGCAGCCAAAATAGCCGTTGAAGGCCCAAGGTTGAAGGGGTCATGGAGAGAAGTTGAGGTTTCTGCACCATGAAGAGAGCCCAGGAGAGGCTATTGGAATGCAGCCCCAGTTGCTATAGAAATTTCCATCATTTTGGAGATGCCAGTACCATGTTACACAATGACTTTTTAAATAGGAGAAGAAAAAAAAAAGAAAAAGAACACTCCCTGCTTTCAAGGCTTCTAAAGCTACATTAAGGCACAAAAGATAGACAAACAGACCGCCAGACAAAGCAGAGACACACAAAGACACCCAGACATACGGACAGTGATTCCCAATGGCTAGGCATAGTAACTCATGTCTGTAATCTTAGCAGTCAGGAGACCTGGGAGGCAGAGGCAGGTGGATCTCTGTGAGTTCCAGCCTGATCTACATAGTGAGTTCCAGGCCAGTCAGGGCTACATAATGAGTGTCTATCTTATAAAAGTTCTGGATAGCCTACGCAACTTAGTGGTCTCTCTCTCTCCTCTCTCTCTCTCTCTCTCTCTCTCTCTCTCTCTCTCTCTCTCTCTCTCTCTCTCTCTCTCTCTGTGTGTGTGTGTGTGTGTGTGTGTGTGTGTAAGGGAAAGAAAGGGTTGTTCCTCAGTGGTAGAGCTCTTGCCTAGCACATGTTTGAGGCAATGCTCAGACAAATGGACAGACTGGAGTCCAAATTGTTTGACATTCGGGGGTGCCCTGGTTTAGAACCATCCCTGAGTGATCTCATGCACAGCTGAGGTCCAGTTAGGGTGTGGAAAGTTTCCCATCTAACCTCAGCTCATTAACTTGTTCACGAACAGGTGTTTTCTGAGCAGCTGCTCAGCTGGACGCTTCATGGACCCAGCGAGCTGCCGTACAGAGAGGTAATTCCTGCCTGTGGTGACCAGGCTAACCCAGGGACCAAGTGTAGCCCAGCCCAAGGCCCAGGGACATCTGTGAGATGGTCCAAGCTGTGCCTGGCACTTTGAGTGACCACTGCCCGCTGCTGTGCTGGGACAGGCACCTGAGGGAGTCAAGGGCCACAGCCCAGGCTGACTGCCCCTTCTCCCACCTGCTCCAGGTTCCACACCCTCTGGACCCATGGCTGGTTTTTCTCGTTTGGTCTCTAGAGCAATTTGCATATTTCCTTGAAGAACCCTCTGAAGCCGAACAGCCTGTCCTGGAAATTAGAGAAAGGGACGCCCACGTTGGTTCTCCAGAACTGGGTAAGGACCCTGGGGCTTTCCTTTGCTGCATTTCTTTAAAGTCTCTCTCTAGCCTAGAGTCCCCAATGGGGGAGCCATTGCCTGTCTGTCTTGGCACAGTTCCCCTGTGACCCCACCAGACAGCCTGGTGTCTGGCACCTGGTAAATGCCAGTACATGCTTGTTAAATCTTACATGCTGGTTAGTTTGTAGTGGGGATGGACACTTAGGACTGACTTGCACCCCAAGAAACGGCCTCTTTATGTTCTCTACATGCTCCTAGTGGATTCTTTTGACTTCTGTTTCAAAGTGATGTCGAATGTAAAGGAAGTTACAGAACTAACACCGGAAGCTCCTGTGTTCCCTCAACCCCTCCCTGGGTGGCCACTGGCTTTGAACATGAGAAAAGCCTTCCCTGGACCAGTGGGCCCTGCATGGTCACCATGACAACTACCCCTAGTATCTCATGAGTTGGACCGTCCTGCAATGCCCATTTACAGAGCCCTGGCTTCCCTGGAGAATCTCTTTGATTCTTCAAAATCCTGTTTCTCTTCTGCCTTGAGGTCTGCCACATGCTGTCCCCTCTGCACACGACATGTCCTTCCGGCCCACCTACCCTATCTAATTTGCTCCTGTTTGTCCTTCAGGTTGCATCCTTGTCTTTGTCTCTTCCAACTCCAGCTTTGTTTTGGCAACCTTTCATCTCTCATATTAGTACAGTGTTTATCCACCCCTATTTTGAGATGGGGTCTCTCTATGTAGCCCTGGCTGTCCTCAAACTCAGAGATCCGCCTGCCTCTGCCTCCCAAGTGCTGGGATTAAAGGCGTGCGCCACCACACCCAGCTCTTTCCTGGCTTCTTTAGTGCACTGGACCTGAGTGAGAGTCTTGATCCCTCCCCTTCTTTTCTTTTTTAAGATTTAAAAATTTTTATTTTATGTGTATGCGTGTGTGCCTGAATATGTGTATGTGTATATGTGTGTGTGTGTGTGTGTGTATACCATGTGTGTGTGTATACCATGTGTGTGCAGGTGCCCACAGAGGTCAGAGGGCACCAGATATCCTAGAGCTGGAATTACAGATGGTTGTGTGCCACCATGGCCATGCTGGGATCCAAATCTGGATCCTCGGCAAGAGCAGCAAGGGCTCTTAACCACTGAGCCATCCCCTTCTCTCTTTGTAACTTTGACCAGTTACGTGACTATTGTGTCACGGTGTGTCTGTGTGTTACCATCTGGCTCCCAGCAGGAAGGAAGCCTCTCCATTCTGCAGCAAGTGTGTTGGATGCCTGCAGTGTTCTAAGCCAGAGAAAGCTAATGGGGACAGCAAGGGCACCGTCTTACATTCTGTGTGTGTCTGCACAGGCGAGCCAATCTGGGAAAACACACTCTTTGGTTATTAATAAGCTTTATTAAGGTAGAGCAGGGTGCTGGAAGAGAGGGGCAAAGACGCTTTGAGGTGGTCAGTGAAGGCTTTCCAGAGGATGTGACATTCAGGCTGAGGCCAGATGTGATGGCGGGGGTGGGGGGGGTGGGGGGTGGGGGGAGGGTTTCCAGGCAGGGGCAGGGCAAGTGAGTTCTAGGACAGCCAAGGCTACACAGAATAACTGAGTCTCAGAAAACAAAACAAAACATTTATTGCTTTTAATTATGTTTTAAAAACTAATGCATTATTGGTTGTGGACAGATGAGTGCTATATATGTATATATATATTATATATATCTCAGCTGGATAAGAACAAATCTATGGGCTGAGGACAGTGTGGGGTTGGCTATTAAATTCAGAAGTTCTCAAAATCATGACCATTATTTCAAACAGAGGCAGTGGCCCAGAGCTTAGCCTGGCTTCTCTCAGTCTGCCACTTGGTAGCTGTGTGACCCAGGCCCATGGCTCCTCCTCCGAGGCTGCTGAGAATGTGCAAACTGTACATTATGGCCCTTTTTACTATCTGGAGTTAGAAGCCCAGCCTCAGCACCCAGGGACAGGCAGCTTAGACTTCAAGATTAGGTCTGTATATCCCAGGATGGCCTCCAGCTGTATATAGCCTGGGGTGACCTTAAACTTAGGATCCTCCTACCTCTGCCTTCCAAGTGCTGTGATTCCGGGTGTGTATCCCACACCTGATGTATGCGGCACTGGGGATGGACCCAGGGCCAAGTACATGCAGGGCAAGTACTCAGCTATATTCCCAGCCCAGTATTAGTTTTTATTGTTTGTTATACCCATGCTGTGTTCCAGGCACCAGAGAAACATCTGTGTCTTTGATGGGTGTCCTGGGCATTCTTTTTTTGAGTTGGAGTCTCACTGTATAGCCCTGGCTAGCCTAGATCAGGCTGGCCTGGAACTCAGAGATCTGCCTACCTCTGCCTCCCAAGCACAGTGATGAGAGGCATGTGCCACCACACCCGGAGGCATCCATTTCTTTAACAAGTAATTTGTAGTGTGAGCCCTGGACCCAGCTCTGGTCACACGTGGGCTCTGTTGGTGACTGAGGAGTGGCTTTCCTGGGCAGCTACACAGTCATCTTTCAGTGAAGAACATCTAAGTATGGTGAGGTGGAATTGCCAGGGTCTCCTCTCCGTCAGGTGGAGGGGACTGGAGGTCCGTGAGGGTCTGAACATGTGTTCTTATTCCAGGTCTTGAATGTTTGGGGTGCATCCTCCCCTGGATCTTTCCTCCTGCTCCTCGCTTGGGTGCCTGGCTGGGTTTGGCTCGCCCCCTTCTCTTCCCTGCTGTTCTGTGCCTCCCTTCTCCCCAAGGACTGAGGGAGAACGTCCCTCTCTACCTCTCCACCTTCGCTCATCCAGATGAAGTACACACTAAGCTCATGGATCTGAAGTACACACCTCATGATTGTTGATCATATTTACACACTTGTAACCACCACCCGGGTCCAGATAGGGCACATTTTCATCACCCAGAAGCTTCCACACGTCCTTTGGAGACACTGTTTCTGTCTTCTGTCACTGTTTGCTGTTTCTTACCTATGTGTCCACATCCTGTCCTCGAGACCCAGCCACATGCAGGGTATGTATGGCTTTCTGCTACCTGTGTCTTGTCTGGGGATGTGTCACTGTTGTGATGGTTTCCTCCAGGGTTCATTCTTTTTCATTACTAGGTAGTGTTCCATGGTCATGTGACTCAATCTACACCCTCTGCTGTGGGTGTCATTTAGGCTGCTTTCAGTTTGGGACTATGGTCACTTCTTGGTGTCATGTGGGGATAGGTTGTAGAACCACTCACAGACACCCCAAATGTGGTGATGCTCAAGTCCCCTTGTCCAAAGCAGCGTAGCATTCATGCGTAAGCTACACAACTTCCAAAGAGGACTTTGAGTCATCTCTAAATAGCATATGTATATAGTTGTCACTCTGCGGGGGGGGGGGGGGGGGGGATATGACGACAGGGGACATCCGTGTGTGTGTGTGTGTGTGTGTGTGTGTGTGTGTGTCCCAGTGCAGAACCAGCTATCCCATGTGTGTGTGTGTGTGTCCCAGTGCAGAACCAGCTATCCCGTGTGTGTGTGTATGTGTGTGTGTGTGTGTGTTATAGTATATGTGTATGTGTATTCCTGTGTGTGCACATGCGAATGCTTGCATGTGGAAGCCAGAGGTCGACCTCAAGTGTTTCTCTCAATCCCTCTCCACCTTATTCTTTTGAGACAATCTCTCTCTCTCTCTCTCTCTCTCTCTCTCTCTCTCTCACTGAGCCTGGACCTCAGCAGCTCAGAGTTAGGATGGTTGGCCAGAGAACGACCTGCCTGACTCTGTGCCTGTCCTCTACGGCGGAGGCTGGCCTCAGACTCACAAAGGTATGCCTGCCTTGGTCTCTCAAACGCCGGAATTAAAGATGTGCACCCGGCCCCCCACCCCAGCCTGTACATGAACAGAGCTGATCATAGTGGCCTAGCTGGTAATCCCAGCACGGGACGTGGGTGCAGAAAAAGCACGAGTTCGAGGTCATCTTCAGCTATGTGGCAAGTTTGAGGGCAGCCTGGGCCGCACGAGACCCAACTCAAAACAAAGCCAGGTACTAAACAGAAATTCATCATTTTAGTGACACGAGTATGTTAGTCTCTTCTCTTCCGGTTGTTGTTTTGTGGTCTCACTGTGTAGCCGAGGCTGACTGGGAACTCGCAGTCCCCCTGCCTCAGCCCCGCCAGTGCTGGGATACCAGGCAAGCACCACCACAGTTTGACTTTTGTGTCCCTTCTGGTAACCTCTACCTCCCCCTGGAAGCTGCTCACTGGGATTCTCTCTTGCAGGGCTGGGAATGGCCACATGTAACAGGCCGCCCCCAAGGCAGCCTCTGGCCGCAGAGCCGGCAGCAGAAGGGGAGTCTCCACAGCCCCTGGGCCGAGAGCTGACAGAAGCCAACCGCTTCGCCTATGCCGCCCTCTGTGGCATCTCTTTGTCACAGCTGTTTCCAGAACCTGAGCAAAGGTGAGCTTCTCTGTCTCTCAGAGGAAAGAAAGCCCAGGCTTCTCCAGGGAGGTGACCCCCAAAAGCCAGTTAGCTGCCAAGCCCCACAGTCAACCACAAGCCTCAGGGCACATCCTGGCCTCCAGAAACCATAGTCTCCGAGGGGGTTGAGATGCCCCTTGTTCAGTTATTGCTCATGTATGCTGTCTCCAAGCATCTTTGGGGCTCCTGCTGGGTGCCAGGCACAATTTTTAGATCATGGATGGCATTGTGTGTATGATAAATGAGACAGACCCCATTCCTCCCCTCAGGTAGGTCACTGTCCGTAGAAGACAAGAGATGTATTCATTCATAAAATGTGTGTTTACTGAGCACTGACCACATGCTGGGCACAGTGCCAGCCTTGTAGATGAAACTGAAAGGCGTGAGACCTGGCTCCTGGGCCATCTTGGTGCTTATTCCTGGGGTCACCCCCACCCCCGCAGATGTGATGGTGGCAAGCAGAGACGAGAAGGGGGGCTTCATGAGGGGAAGGAATGCTAGGTGCGTGCATGTGTCCGTGCCTTTGATGTCCGCCCCTGCTGCTGCCTACCAGGTGTGGGCTTCAGTCATGCGTTTGGTGGCAGTGTAGTGGGATGGTTAGGAGCCCGCACTTCAGTCCGCAGGGGTGGGAGTTGAGGCAGAGTTTGGAGGCTGAAAGCGGCGTGGAGGGAGCGTGCAGCAGAGTCCATCTGTTGGCGGTAGGGCAGAGCTGGTATGGGAACCTGCTTAACGTTAGGGTGAGGGAGAAGCAGGGGCCAACCCTGAGGAGGAAAGAGAGCCTAAATGTGAGAGATGTCCCTGTGAAAGGGACCACACAGGCTGATGTTCCCCCAAACACCCAGTGGCCTCCTGAATGTACTGCCTGCCAGCCGGGGGTGGCCTCTGAGTGGCCTCCCTCCACCTGCCCTCACCCCATCAGGGTAATTAGGGCCCGCTGTTCTGCACAGGGCACGAGGCAACTTCCCCCAATTCCCAGTAGATTGCTTCCCAGACCCACCCACCACCCCTGCACTCTGAGCTCCTTGGAAGGCAGAAGTCACCTCAGTCACCTTTGAATCCCAGGACCATCCCACAGTTCAGTGGCGCCCTGGCCTTCAGGGAAGTCCCTGAAGAAAATGACAGCAGCTGCTGCCTTCAGAAGCAAGGGAACCTTCCACAGGTTCGTACTCAGCCCTCATTACATCCTGTGACTTTGGGAGGGGGACTTGAGCAGGTGGGGAGCGGCATTCTGGCTCTGTGTCTGTCGGATAAGCGTCACAGTGCCTAGCACAGAGTAGGTGCATAGTACATAGTTGCAGGTGTTTACCAACTCTACATACACCTTACTCCCTTTGCCCTAGTTTGTAATGAGCCTTTCTCTGTCCACCAGCCAGCTCCCAAATAACAACACAGAGACTTATTATAAAAGCTCAGCTTTAGCTTAGGCTTGTCCCATTAGCTCTTATAACTTAAACTAACCCATTTATATTAATCTATGTTTTGCCTCAGGGCTTTTTAACTTTCATCTTGCACCTCCTCTCCATCTGGCTGGCGACTCTGCCTTTCTTTTTTCCAGAGTCCTCTCTGTCCCCAGAAGTCCCACCTAACCTCTTCCTGTCTAGCTATTGGCCGTTCAGCTCTTTATTACACCAGTCATGGCAAATACATCTTCACAGAGTGTACAAATATCCCACAACACTAGTTTCTTCATAACGTGAGGATACCAGTGGAACTTGTTTTTGCAGCCAGGGTACTTTGGGGTACGAGTCCTAAACCACAGAACTAAAAGAGAGTAAGTGGTAGGTTTCTTTTCCTTATGTGCTAAAAACAAACAAACAAACAAACAAACAAACCAAAGGTAGATAATTCCCTGTTGATTGCCTGCCTCCAGAGACACTTGCTTATTTATAAGATTCGTGATCACAAAATAGCTGCTTCAGTTCTATATATCACATCTTCACAGGAATAGGCCCAAGGTGGGAGGACAGACAGTCTTTCCTAATCTACCCCCCAACCCCCACCACCTCCCTAAGGCTTTCTTTTGTGTCATTGGTTAGATCCTGTGAAAGGGACCACACAGGCTGATGTTCCCTCAAATACCCAGTGGCCTCCTGAATGTAGTGCCTGCCAGCCTGGGGTGGCCTCTGAGTGCCCCCCCCAGCTGCCCTTACAGCTCGAGGACAATTAGGGTCCACTGTTCTGCATAGGCATGCAGCCCTAGGTCACATGGCCAAGCCTCAGCCTTGGGATGGGGGCAGCGCAGAGGAGGGAGTATTTGGCAGTTTTTGCCACCAGAGAAACAACTGGCACTACACTGATGTCACAGGGGGTAGCAGGGCAGGGGATGTGTGTACATGGTCTCTGGGGAACCTGGCTCAGAGCTACAGCCCTGCATCAAATTGGACGTGGTGGCACAGGATTGCAATCCCAGCACTTGTGATGTGATGGTGGGAAGATCAGGAGCTCAGAGCCATCCTCGCCCACATAGTAAACTTGAAGCCAGCCTGGGCTACGTAAGACCCTGTTTCAAATGATGATGATGATGATGATGATGATGATGATGATGATGATGATGTCATCATTCCCATAGCCTCCATCTGGCAGTGAGAAACATCTTGGGTATTCTGTTCCCAGGCATCTTAGTTACTTTTCTATTGCTGTGATCAACATCACGACCAACACAACTTATAGAAGAAAGCGCCTGATTGTCCTTGTGGTTTCCGAGGGTTAGAGTCCATGGCTGCAAAGCAAAGGCATGGTGGTAGCAGCAGCTGAGAGCTATCTCTCAGAGCTGCAAGCAGGAGGCAGAGAGCACACTGGGGATGGCAGGAGGCTTTCGAGACCTCAAAGCTCACAGTGACACACCTCCTCCAACAAGGCCACCTCCTAATCCTTCCCCAACAGCCACCAACCGGGGACCAAGTATTCAGGTACCTGAGACTTCTAAGGGCCATCTCATTGAAACCACCTCACCAGGCAAGCCTGTGTCTGTCTCCTACAAGAGTTCAGCTCGCTGGGTGGTGGAGGCGCATGCCTTTAATCCCAGCACTCGGGAGGCAGAGGCAGGCGGATCTTTGTGAGTTTGAGGCCAGCCTGGGCTACCAAGTGAGTTCCAGGAAAGGCGCAAAGCTACACCGAGAAACCCTGTCTCGAAAAACCAAAAAAAAAAAAAAAAAAAAAAAAAAAAAAAGCGTTCAGCTCAACACCTGCTCTGTCCCTTACTTGTACTAAACCTGGGGAGCCTCCATCTTCCCAAAAGCTCCTTTAAGTAGATGAGCCAGATAGCTCCCACACATACCTTCACCACCACCACCACCTCCACCATCACCACCACCATCACCACCACCACCACCACCACCTCCACCACCTGTAGCATGAATCTTAAAAGTTTTTATTAATAAAGTCAAACCTGAGGCCAGTTACTGGGGTGAACACTGGAAGATCAGAGAGACAGAACAAGCCACAGCTATCTCACCTCACCAATTCCTCAGCTGGTCTTGTTTCCTCAGACTGGAAGCCTCTGAGTCCTTATCCAGAATGAATCTCAGCTGAACTGTGTTGCTCCAAAGCCTGAAAGATTAACCAGTCAAATGCTTAACCAGCCAAAATGCTTCTAGTTTCTGGTCCTCACGCCTTATATATCTTTCTGCTTTCTACCACCACTCTCTGGGATTAAAGGCGTGAGTCACCATGCTTGGCTGTTTCCAATGTGGCCTTGAACTCACAGAGATCCAGAGGGATTTCTATCTCTGGAATGCTAGGATTAAAGGTATGAGTGCCACCATTTTCTAGCCTTTGTATCTAGTGACTGTCTGTTCTCTGACCCCAGATAAATTTATTAGGGTACACAATATTTTGGGGAACACAATACCACCACCACCACCACTTCCACCACCACCACCACCAAGGACCCTCCAAAAGCAGGTCCTGATGCCCGCCCCCAACTTCAGGCCTGTCCTGGACATTACTAAAAGGACACTAGGGATGTGAGTTCTGTTCCCATGTCCCCAGCATTCTCCCTGGGCTCCCTGTTTCCCATGCTGTGTTCCAAGTTGCTGCCCATCTGAATTTTAAGGCAGAACACACTGTTTTTAAACTCTCTGTCCTTTTAAAGCCCAGATAGGCTGTTGGGTTCCGTTATCTTTGGAAAACATTCAGTAGCTGGGTTTTTGTCCTCCTGGGACATCAAAGCAAATGTCCCGAATATTTATTTCTTATCTGTCCTGTGAGCATCCCAGATGCTGCTCCTTACAATTGATTCAATTTATTCAGGATGTAAAGCCAGGCGGGGCAGGGATAAAGAGCAGCAGGGGAATGTCTGCCTAGTTTGCATGAGGCTCAGTCCCACACCACAAATGTGGTGATAAATGAAAGAAAAAAGACAAAAATAAAAACCAAAGAAGCAGTATACAGACAGGCGCAGCAGCTCCAGGCTCAGACCTCTCTCCTGCTGCATGCTCTGAGGCTGGAGAATCATAAGTTCAAGGCCAATCTGGGCTGGCTATATGCTGAGATCACATCTCAGAAGAAGTCAAAACTAGTTGGGTAGACAAAGCTCAGCACAAACTCCTTCTGCCAAGGCACAGGTACTTTTGGTTCTCAGGCTGTGGTCTGTGTCAGTTATTCAGCCTCACTGCTGTGGACCCAGAGTGGCTACAACAAGAGCATAGCTGTGTGTCAATAAAACTTTATTCATAAAAGTAGGCGAGGGGCCAGATTCCTGAAGGCTATAGTTTGTGGTCCGTGAGGGGAAGAACTTTGGAGGAAGAATGAGGAAGCCAAGATTCCAAGGAAGCCTTGCCTATGTTCCTCTTTGGGACCCTGCTGAGCTTGAACCCCAAAAGCCAGGTGCCCTGCCTGTAAGGACAATCTTAGTGAGTGACCAGCACATGATGACCCTGAGTGATGCAGTTGCTAAAGAGGGGCTGGCTCTATGGTGGGTAATCATGGCGGTGGGGATACAAGACAAATGTCTGAGCCTAGAGCTTAACATGTCTGCATCTAGGCTGCCACATCTGAGGGGACAGGGGTTGACCTAAAACCTTCCTGGCCTCATGGGGCTGTGGTAAGAATTCAAGTCTGTATGGGAAGACAGCTCAGGCAGACCCAGCTGTGTGATAAGCGCCACTGCCTTTGCTGATGTTGTTTTGTTTCCTTTGTGATGGTGCTGGGGATGGAACCTGAGGCCTTGCGCACACTGTGCTTGCACTTTACCACTGAGCTAAACCCCCAGCCCATCATTGCCCTATTTTTATGTATTGCAACCCAGCCAACCATAGTTACAGCAATTACCAAGGCCCTGCCCATCTGACATACTGCTTAACTTGTTCATTTGCTGTGCTGGGCACACACACACACACACACACACACACACACACACACACACACACACTTCCACTAGACCATTGTGTTGTTTAGTTTTTACTGGCAACTTGACACAGCCTAGTATACCTGGGAAAAGTCTTAATGCAGAACTGTCCAGATGAGGGTGGCTTGTGGCTATGTCTGCGGAGGACTGTCTCGTTGTTAATAGATGTGGGAAGACCCCAACCCACTGCGGGCAGCACCATTCCCTCCGCAGGGGGTCCTGAATAGCTTGAGAGGAGAAAGCCAGCTGAGAGCAGCAAACTCGTTCCTTCTCTGTTTATGACTGCAGATACGATGTTTCAAGTTCCCATCCTGACTTCCCCACAGTGGTGGGCTGTAACCTGGAATTGTTAGCCACATAAACCTTTTCTTCCCTAAGCTGCTTCTCGTCAGGATAATTTATCACAGCAACAGAAAAGGAACTAGAGCACCCATTATAGAAATACGTCGGTGGGTAGTGCCTCACAGGTGCCCTTCTTAGCCCAGGACAGAGAGTAACTCTGTTGATCTCTCCGGCAACCCTGTGAATTAGGTTCCCTCATCATCACAACTGTTTTATATTAAAAGTCCGAGGCATAGCGAGCTGGAGAAACGGATCCCAGGCCCGCACAGCTGGCGGTAGTACTGGGGCTCTGCTCTTTAACCCTGTGCTCTTGTGACAAGATCGTTCTTTGGTTGTGAGCCTAGCCTTTAACGGCCGAGCCATCTCTCCAGCCCGACAAGATAGTTCTTTGGGTCTTTCTTGACAGACACCAGGCTAGACTCCTCCCTTGGCCCTGAGTCATTCCTCTGCTACATTGACTGGTCCGTGTTCACCCACTGAATCATTCCTGAAGACATCGCCCTCCACACCCACCTGCTATCCCCGGGATGACCCAGGGGGAAGTGAGTTATCTATCAGGAGGCCATCACGGGAGATAACATTTACTGCAGGTCTGCAGATGCCACACACTGTTCCTGTCATCTTATCTTCCTATATAACCCCCGGGGTGGGTCCCAGTCTCACCTACCTTTTACAGCCTTAGAAAATAAGAAGGTGAAGTGGGTTCTCCGAGGACTTCCCAGGATGGCCGGATGTCACGGTCCATTCTCACCCTTTCCTCCCTGTCTCCCTCAGTCACCTGTCCGTAAGTTACCCTGCTGACTAGCATTGCTCAGACATTTTCAGCTTGCTGTATTCTGCCTTGGGAAGCTAGTCTCTTGAACCTATTTTAGAGATAAGTAATTCAGAGGCACAGACAGAGGACAAGCTACCTCCCCAAGTTGCTGTGGCTCTCTTGTTCTCCTCAGGGGAATAAAGGAGGGGCTGTTAGCACAGCCTTGAGCTCTCTATAACCTTTGGGGCCTGCCCCAGCTGTACAGGACCATGTTTCCAAGATGTCGCCTGACTCCCCAGGATCCCTGGCATAGAGTCACCCCTTGAAACCACTGTGTGTGGGGGGAGGAACCCATCTTCAGAACTTCCGCTAGGGTCAATGGCAGTGGCAGTTGAGGTGTCCCTCAGGGTGGCAGCTTGCTGCCCTCGCTCTACCGAGCTCCGTCCCCTCCTTCCCTTCCATAGGTGCTGGTCCTAGGTGGGGGAGCAATAATCTCTGCTTCAGACCACAAAGCCAGGGTCTGGCTCCCAACCCCACACCCCACACCCCCATAGCACTACCTTTAGAGCTCTCTGCCCCACAGCAGCTGTGAGGAATGGGCTGGGTGGGCTGGGTGGCGTAAGGGGGGCTCCTTAGGTTCCTTCAGAATCTCTTGATATTTCCAGGAGTCCACCATGGTCTTGCCAGTTTCCCTACAGGAGCAGAGCCCAGGACTGGAAGCCCAGGGCAGTGTTTACAGGCTGGAACTCTGCTTTCAGAGTTTAAATGAGGGATCTAGACTTCAACCTTTCCCCTTTTCTTTACTTCCTGATGAATTCTGTTCCCCACAGCCCACCGCCCTTCGCCAAAACCTCAGCCCTGCCCAGAGGGCAGCCTGCACCAGATGTCTAGTGTGGGCTCTGCCATGGTCCCCAAGAAGATACAGTGTGCTTCTATCTCAGATCATGGGGCCCCCAACTCTCCACAGTGGCCCCGCTGTCCCCTAGCAGGCCCCACGGCAGCGCACCTGCTGGGGTGAGCGTTCCCTTTGCAGCGGACGTCTTTCCAGAAATGAGTCCGTGGTGACATCCAGGCACGTCTCCTGGGATCCCCAGGGTTGCTGTCCAGTTCTGCAGGTGGACCTAGGGTTGCTTAGGACATGGACCCTCCCTCTGTCCTCACACATCACACCACTCTGGGGGTGACTTCTGTCCCTTGGTTCCTTATTCCCCATCATGGTTCAGGTCACACAGGCGGCGGCGGCTGGCACCTTCATCCCTGTGGTTCGTGTGCCTCTTGGTAAAAAGTCTCGGTGTGAACTGAAGGCAGGAGCTGCGTCACCTGAGATTCCATTCAGACCATCTCTGTGTTTCCTGGACCTGAGTCACAGGCTGACATATGTGACCCTGTCCATCCACCGTGGGCCTCTCCAGGCCATGTTATCCAGAGGGCTGGGACCTAACTACATCTCTTTATAGTTCCTTCTGCACAGAATTTGTGACGGGCCTGGTAAAATGGCTGCATTTGTCCGAAGCTGTCCTTCCAACCATGACTGCCTTTGCCAGCGGCCTGGGAGGTGAAGAAGCCGACATCTTTGCTCAGACTTTACTGAAGGACCCCATCCTGAAAGGAGACGCATCAGCAGTCACTCAGGTGCGCTGGGCCCTGGGTGGCGGCTCACAACCGTCTACAACTCCAGCCCCAGAGGCTCCGATGCCCTCTTCTGGGCTTCATGGGCACTGTATACATGTGGTGCACAGACATAGATGCATACAAAACACCCATATGCATAAAATAAAAATAAGTCAAAAAACATTCCAACACCACCACCACCCCCCACCCCCACCCCACCCCACCCCACCCCTACCCCCACCCCCACCCCCGCCAACTGGAAGTCTTACAAGCACTTCTGGTTGTAAGCACTTTGGACATGGAGTACTCAGCCTGTATCTCATGCCCCAGAAGGTTGTTTGAGAATTAAATGTGCTAACCTCTGTAAAGGCAAGATCTCATTATAAGCACTCAGAGTGTTAAATGGGTAGTGATGGTTTCTACCATGACAATTCAACATCACTGTAGTATATCACAATGGAGTACTGGACCATGCGCCACCCCAGCCTATGTGACTGAGTTGGAGGGAAATGACTCATTCTCTGTCCCCAGCAGCCCCAAGGCTGGAATATTTATGCACACATTATAAGGTATCTTTAGATGGGACACGCGTACTATGCACAAAATTGATGCATGCGTCTTGTGCATCTTATACACACAGTCTGGGGGTAATTCTATACATTTTTAATACTTTTGTGCATAGTACCACAGTTCACGGTATGGAATTTTTTCACTTGAAAATTTTTTGGAACTGGGAGTGAGTTACTGGAGGGATGGTTCAATCAATAACAACACTTGCTGCTCCTTTTGTGCATAGTACCACAGTTCACGGTATGGAATTTTTTCACTTGAAAATTTTTTGGAACTGGGAGTGAGTTACTGGAGGGATGGTTCAATCAATAACAACACTTGCTGCTCCTGGAACTCCAGTTCTGGGGAGTGCAGTGCCCCCTTCTGGCCTTCTCAGGTTCCTGCACACCTATGGTACACATAAATTCACACATGCTCACATGCATACACTAAATAAATAAATCTTTAATATATATGTATATGTATATATGTGTGTGTGTGTATATATATATATATATATATATATATATATATATATATATATATAGTTTGGGAATTGGGATTTTTTTTTTAATTAGTATGTTTAACCTGGGTAATCCCTACTTTGTAGTTGAGGAGACTGAGGCATAGAGAGGTTAAGTCACTTGCCCCAGGTCACACAGCTCATAAGTAACCAAAGCCAGGATTCGACCACCTTGGTGGTCTGCCCCTAGAGCATGCATTCTACCAAGCTATGACTTTTTTCTGGAGCAGCAGCTTTGCTGTGTGGCCTTGAGCATATTACTCACCCTCTCTGAGTGCAGTTTAAGTAGGCAGAAGCTATGATGGACATGGGCTGCTGGTGGCCACATGCACAGGGAGGAAACAGGGCCTTCCCTCCTTGCCTTGGCCTGGTTATTCACTTACATGCACAGTGTCTACCTGGCTTGCCGCTGTATCATAGGGGGAAAGGTTATACCATCTCCACTTGATAGGACTCAGGGCTCGTCTGTCGAGTGAGCTGGTGGTGGGCTGTCAGCACTTCACTGATAACTGTCTCCTTTCCCCACAGGACCTCCTCAGCTTCTCACTCAAGGATGGTAAGTGGATTCGCTGCCTTTGTGATGTGGGTGCAGGGCAGCCGGTGACCATGCCGCACCTGTGTCTGCCCCAGGGTGTCACCGTGTGATATTGATGGGGCTTTTTTAATTTCTGCCTCATAACCCTCAAGTCTGTCCCCTTCCCACCACTCATCGTCCTGGGGCCGCCTAGATGACAGCTGGGGTCTCCTCCCTGTCACTCCAGCCCGTACCCTGCTCTCTCTCCACTTACATCTCAACGATGTTTCCAGAGGAGTGTCTGGCCACCCTTGTCTCCCTGCCCCATACCCACCATGGGATTCCAGCACATCCAATATGGCCCCGAAGCCCCAGTGGGCTTCACATCCTCTCTCCCACCTCCTCCTTCAATACAGTCAAGTCGCAGCCCCAAGCGTGGCTTCTACCAGCTGTGGCTCCTTGTAACTCCCCGGAGTCCGGTGCTTTCTGCACCCTGGAGTCCTTGCACACACACACACACCCTGACCCTTTCGCATACACTCTCCAGGCTGGGCGCCATGACTCACTGTCCCTGGTCCACCCACTTGCTCCGCCCTGGCATGACAGTGTCTGTTCTCACGGCTGTGACAAATGTCTGGCAGAAGCGACTTAAGGGTGGCGGAGTTGATTTCGGCTCACAGTCTGGGGGCACAGTCCATCGTGATGGGGAAGGCATGGGAGCAGGAGACTGGGGTAGCTGGTGGCATTCCAGTCACCGTCAGGAGGCAGAGAGCTCAGTGCTGCTTCTCTGTCTGTGTTCTCCTTTTTATTCAATCCAAAACCCCAGCCCATGTGCTGCCCACTTGGGATGACCTTCCTCCCTCAGTTAAACCCATCTGGAAACACCCTCACAGACATGCCCAGAGGTTATTCAGTGAAGATTAACCCTCTCAGTACCCCCCTCATCAATGTGATACCCTAACACATAATTTTTAGTGGTAACATTCTACCCATAGACCTCAATGTCTGTAGCCGTCTCATAATGCAACATGTATTTAGTTCACCTTAAGAAGTCCAAAGTCTCTTCAGATGCTCAAGGTGATTTTAACTATACGTCTCTGTAAATCTGGGGGGGGGGGAAAGTTATGGTGGTGGTACATACCTTTAATCCCAGCACTCGGGAGGCAGAGGCAGGAGGATCTCTGTGAGTTTGAGGCCAGCCTGGTATACAGAGTGAGTTCCAGGACAGCCAGAGCTACACAGAGAAACTCTATTTTGAAATATATATATACTCCCAATATACAAAGGCACAGAGTAAGCATTCCCATTCCCAAAGGAAGGAGTAGGGGCAGAGAGAGACTAGAATGGGCCCAATCAGGACCAAAACCCAGGAGGACAAGGAGCATATCCTGCCACCCCATATCTGACATCTGGAGCTTTCAGCGGTCCCTCCTCATGTGACTCCTGTGCCCCAGCAAGCTTCAGCAGCCCGCCTCTCCAGTTCTGCCCCCTGTAGCACAGAGGTCTCTTTTGGGCACACTTCACTCTGTGTACAGTAGCTTTCCTTGCCTTATGTCTCATGGCCTTGGTTTTCTCCACCCTTTTTGGAGTCTCCATTGGATTTTAGGATTCACCTTCACGGCTTCATCCAATGGTTTCTCAGGACTTCCTTCTAGGGAATCTAACTGCCACACATTACCTGGAGTCCACAGCTTTCTGGAACTTCAGTGCAAGCTTCCATGAGCCAGTAACTCATGCACTGTGCACATCCTCTGTTAGGGTTTCTGTGGCTGTGATGAAACACCATATGATCAAAAAGCAAGTTGGGGAGGAAAGGGTTTATTCGACTTACACTTCCACATTGTAATTCATCATTGAAGGAAGTCAGGACAGGAACTCAAACAGGCCAGGAACCTGGAGGCAGGAGCTGATGCAGAGGCCATGGAGGGGTGCTGCATTTAGTGGTTTGCTCCTCATTTGCTGCTGAGCCTACTTTTTTATAGAAGCCAGGACCACCAGCCCAGGGATGGCCCTTCCCCATCAATCACTAATGAAGAAAATGCCAACAGCCAGATCTTACGGAGACATTTTCTAATGAGGTCCCCTCCTCTCAGATGACTTACTTGTGTCAAGACAACATAAAACTGTCCCCCACAGCTGCTAAACAGCGGGTGTCTCCTCTACACCTAGGGCCTGAACCTGAGAAACCACTTCTAGGAAGTTGAATTCAAGCTGAGAACGCCTCCTGGCATTCAGTTTGGGTTTTTTTTTTTTTTCAAATAAATTTTCATTTTCACAAGTTGGAGCCTTTCATAGATGAGGTCTTCAAACTCTCCAGAATGGCCCATTACACTGGCTTACAGCATTCTAGAACTCTGTAGCCTGCAGGTCAGACTCTTCCAAAGGCCGATGGGCCGCATGGTGGGTACAGGGATGGCCTCCTTGTCGGTATGCATTTCTTGCATCAGTTGCACTCTGTGACATTGCATTGCTGTGACAAAGGACCTGAGCAAAACAACCTAAGGATACTCTGCTGGCGGGAAAGACGCCACAAGAAAGTGGTTTTCCCAGGGTGAGGCTCATTTCATTCCAGGTGTTCTGACCCCCACGGTTTTCCCAAGTGTGGGAGATTCAACTGCATAATTTATGGTTATGGGGGACCATTTTCCCCGGTGTTTTAAAATAGAGTATTGGAGCTGGAGAGATGGTTCAGTGGTTAAGAGCACTAGCTGCTCCTCCAGAAGACCTGGGTTCAATTCCAGCACCTCTCTGGCCTCCTTGGTCACTGCACACATATGGTACATGGACACACATGCAGTTTAAACACCCACCCACATTAAAAAGTTTTTAAAAACCCACCGGCTCAAGGAAGAAAGGGTTTATTTTTTAATGAAAAAAAAGAAAGAAAGAAAGAAAAGGAAGGACCTGACTGTTCCTAGGTATGGTGGAAGAGAAGGCTTATTGTAGATAAGAAAGAGAGCAGAGGCAGAGGCAGGGACATCTGGGAGAGTCCAGAGTGAACATGACCCTGATCTGGGCCATGTGAGGGGTGAGAGAGGGTGCTGCGGGCCGCAGGAATATATCATAAGAACTCAGCTGGTTATGGCAAAGTCACTACCTGGAGGGATCAGGGAATTCCTCCAGAGGAAGCCAAATCCCAAGGAGTTTTTGGTGTTACTTGGCTTGTTATATATCAGCTGTATTCTGTTATGAAAATCATGTGTGCCTTCATAGCTTTCCCAATTGACTTTTCCCTAAGAAGGGCTAACAGTGTAGACTGATCACTCTCTGGACATACACATTCCAGGTATTTTGAGAACAGCCTCAGGAAAGGCTTTCTCTGGAATCAGCTTATCTATCTCACTTGGCCACTTTCAAGGACTACAGGAAACACCACCCAGGTGGGCGCCCATTGTTAGTCCCAGGTGGACTAACAATGATAACAGCCCACATGCAAGTCTCCTGATTTACGGTAAATTCCACAAGGAGACACCGCCTAGGAGAGGTGGACGTTAAGTAATAGCTTTACACAATTTAGCTTGGACCCTCCCTTTATATACCGAGACTTCCAGGAGGTAGGAGAGAAGAGAAAAGAGAATGGAAGATCTAGATGGGTAAGAACTTGAAAGGAACGAACTGAGATGGGGAAGAACTAGATTGAAGGGCTAAAAGAGAGGACTAGAGGAATGAGATGGAAGATGAGGAAGAGTCAGATGGAGAAGAACAAGATGAGGAAGAGCCAGATGAGAGAGAAGGAGACGAGAGAGGAGCTGATAGGGGAAAAAACTAGATAGATGAGAACCTAGAAGGGACAGAACTATATGAAGGAATTAAGATAGAACCTAGAGGGGACAGTAGATAAATATAGAGAGAAATCAGGCAAGAAAGGAGCTAGACATGAGAACAGAACTGAAGCTGTGTATAAAGGATGTTATGCCAGAGGAATTAAAGCAAGTGGACTATAGAACTCGGTGTGCTGAGATTATATTTCCTGATAATAGTCCTCGCCGTTAGTAGGTTCTATCTTAATTCCCGGGTTTCAGGATACATGCAGTCCATCATGGAGGGGATGGCATGGTGATGAAAGCCTTTCTGGCTGTAGTGGGAGGAACATGAGGCAAGGTCACATGACACCTGCAGTCAGGAAGCAGAGAACATGGGTGCTCACTCACATCCAGCTGGCTTTCTCCTTTCTCTCTCTCTATTCTGGGCTGGCCTTCCCTCCTCCGTTCAAGTTTGGCATAGACAGCCCCACAGTGATTCCAAATCCAGTCAGACTGATGAAGAAGTTGAACTGCCACACAAGGGGAAGCCACTGGGTCTCTCAGTGTGGACAGCAATGTAGCTTTGCCCTTTCTTATGTGGCCCTTGGTCACCACTTCCTTGCTCCTGGGAAGCTTCCAGTGGGTTGAGCATAGCACCAGGCCCTTAGCAAACCCCTGTTGAATACGTTTGGGAAACAGTTCTCTTTATGGAGGGAGGCAGCTCAGGGACGGTCAACCATCTCGTCTGCCAGAGTTGATGAGTGGCAAGGCCTGTGTTAGCTTCCTGTGGCAAAGTGCTGCTATCCACCTGACTTCCCTGTACCCTCTGAGAAGCCATGAGTCTGAAATGCAGACAGCGGGGTGGCACTCCCCCTGGAGGCTCTAATGAGGTCCTTCATGTCTCTTTCAGTTTCTATTTACTGTCACAGCACCTTGGCCTGGGTCCTAATCCCTTCCTGGCCTCCCCAAGGACTTTGCCTTCTTCCCCTCTATGTATCTCTTGGAAGGACACCTGATTAGGACCTTATCTCGAGAGCTTTAGTTTGATATCTGGAAAAGTGTCTTTCTGACATAAAGTCACTTTCCATCCCAGGTACATCTTAATTGGGGTGGGGCGAATTCTAACTGTAAGGTTCTCTGATCCCGCCCAGCCCTGCAGTCAAGATGAATCTCTCCCACCTGCATCCCACAGCCACTTGGTCCCAAGTAAACACACAGAGGCTTATATTATTTACAAACTGTATGGCCTATGGGTCAGGCTTCTTGCTAGCTAGCCCTCATAACTTAACTCAACCCATTTCTATTAATCTATATGTTGCCACATGGCCGTGGCATTACCTGTGTGCTGGCATCTTGTACAGCTACATTTTCGTGCCCCACGTTGGGCACCAGACAAAGCAATAAATCCACAGGAGTCTGTTTACAAAGTATTAGGGAAATTTATTAAGGTAAATTGAGGAAATACACTCAGGGATACAGAACGGAGTAGACAGCTGAAGTCATCCTCTGATCTGACCAGGAGTGAATCCACCTCGCAGGCAGGGAGAAGGGGCATGTGACCCTTCTCCCTCTCCTTTTAAGAGGTCACATACAATGTCAGGAAGCACTGCCTCCTTCGGGACCTATAGCCCAAGGTCATGGGCGGAGCAAATGCCCCTACAGGACACCGTCCAGTGCTAAGCAGCCCTGGCTGCCTCTGATGCATCTGCTGCCCCCTTAGCTGCTGCCCCCTTCTTCCTCTGACTCTGGGCATTGCCTGTTCCCTAACCTGAGCCTTTAGTCCTCAGACCTTAGGTGCTCATTCTGCTAACCAATGGGGAAGGGGAAAAAAATTAATGAGTAAATCCCCAACCAGGTGACTAATGCCAAGAGTGATGGCACATGCTTTCATTCACAAAACTTGGCAGGTAGGCTCGTGACAATCTGGAGTTTAATGCCAACCTGGGCTATGTGAAACTCTGCTCAAAAAGCCACCTGGGAAACTCTCAGGGGAGGGGTATGAAGCACAGCAGTTCAAGGGCAGGGAGTGGCAAGGAGTCCTGGGGTTGGCAGGCAGCGAGGCGACAGATGTGGGTGGGTTCAGGGCCATCAAGGGCCTAGGTGATCAGTCTGGGCAGCTGTGAGGCCCACAGCCTTAGCCAAGCAGCAGAGAGAGCTGTGGAGAAGGCCTCCTGGGACAGAAGCTGCAGAGTTGCTGACAGACAGATGTGGCAAGGCAGGAGAGGGACTTCCAGAGTGTTGCCTCCGCTCTGGGATTCTGGTTGTCTGGTACCTGTGGTCAGGGTGTCTTGGGGATGCTCAGTTTGTCTCTGGTGACCCTTTTATGCAAGGCGGTGTTTGGAAACCCGTGAAGAGTGGGGAGCCGGGGCTTCCTCAGGCCATACATGCCTTCTCGTGCTTGGTTGCTAAGGAGGGGTTGTGTGGTGTGGTCCCTGCCCAACAGGGTGGCAGAGCATGTATGTCACCCCTTCGTGGAGGCTGCTGCTTGTGAGGACAGTAAGAATCCTGTGTTGTTAGAAAAGATCTCTGAGCCTGCTGCTGTTCCCAGTATGGTCCCCAGACTGTCAGCATCAGCACCAGCAGCCCCCAGAGCTTTGCCAGAAAGGCATAGTCTGGGCCTCGGAAGACCCACAGTGCCATCTATAACTGCTGGTTCCCAGACCTCTTTGATCCCAGAAGACTACTCCAGGCTCTGCCGCAGAGGACATTTTTGGTCCTTTATTTTAGAAGTTGCGGGGAGGGGGGCATGCCGCAAAGTGTGCGCACATTGAGGTGCACATGTGGAGGTCAGAGGGCAACCTCATGTGTCAGTCTTCACCTTTCACTTGGTTTGAAACAGACTCTTTGTTATTTCCTATGCCATACACCAGGCTAGCTGGCTCATGAGCTCCCAGAAATCCCCCTGTCTCCCACTTGCATTACTTGGGTTCAGAGGATCAGAACTCCATTGGGTGATGGATAAGTGGATGGATGAATGGATAGATGGATGGGTTGGATAAGTGAATGGATGGATGGATGGGTTGAATGGGTTGGATGAGTGGATGGATGGATGGATGGGTGGGTTGGATGAGTGGATGGATGGATGGATGGGTGGGTTGAGTGGGTGGATAGAAGGATGAGAGGAAAGAAGGAGGGGGGACAGAGGAAAAAGCAGAGTGATAGGTAGATGGTCTTTCTTCAGAGAACAAGCCTAGATCAAAGCTGTCAGCCCCTCTGAACATCTTCTCCTCCAGAGGCTGGCTGGGGTTGCCCACAGGGAGACTGGATTTCTCCCTGTGTGGGGCAGGATGAATAATCATAGAATCAGCCCAGGAAATCAACATGAAAGGCCACATTTCTCAAAACTTGCTGGAAAATTGACCTTTCCTGACAGTCTGGGGGTGATTGTTACAAAGCAATGCTCTATTGGTAGCTGGGTGGGTTCCCAGTCATGCTCTTTTATCCTGCAGTACCTCACAAAGCTGTTTGCCCATACAACTGCAAAAGCCAGCCATGCAGCACAGGTAACCAGCCTGAGCTGGCAGCTCTCACCCCGCGGGCTCTGTGGATGTTTGGAGCAGAGGATCCCACGTGGTAGGGCATCCTGCCTGCTGTGGGCGTCAAGCAGCCTCCCTGGCCTCTCTCCATTAGATGTCAATAGCTCATCTCATGTGACCATCAGCAGGGTCTCCAGGGCTGGGGAGACGGCTCAGTCAGTAAAGTGCTGGCTGCACAAGTGTGAGGATCTGAGTTCGGATCCCCGGCACCCACGCAAAAGCCAAGCACAGTAGCAATTCTCTAAACTAGACACTGGGGATATGGAGACAGGCAGATCGTTGGAGCTCATTAGCCGGCCGGCCTGCCTCGCTGAATCAGTGAGCTTTAGGTCCCCTGAGAGGGCAGCTGAGGAAGACAGCCGATGCCTACCTCTGACCTCACATATGTGCTTATGCATCCACCCACACACAAATGTCAGTGCCTGACATCAAAACGTTGCTATCACAGTTGAGACCTGTTTATTTGCACTCAGTAATCCTTACAAGTCATTCAAGTTGCTCTTTGGGCCCTTTATATAGATTGTGAGTTATTGCATAGTATGTAACCTCAGATCAGCTACTGAAATCCATACTGTTGTCCCTGCTTACAGGGAGGAAATCAAGGCCCCAGAGATTAAGCAGGTAGCCCAGGGTTACATTTCAAAATTCCATTTAAGGCCGTGTGAACCTCAGTGTGAACTCTGAATCAGAGCCAGGGCAACTGAACCCTGAGTTTTGCCCTCTGCACTCTCGGTACCTATCACGAATTCCCCCACGGATCAATAGAAAGCCAGCGCCCCCTGCACGTGCAAGCACGTGAGCCATAGCAGTGTGTGCCCTACACTCAACTCTACTTTCTGGGAGAAGTCTTTCTGGAGGACTGCACTGCTCCCCACAAGTGATCAGGGCTTTGTGAAATGAGGCTGGCCTGGCTGAAATGTCCTTCCTGTGACCGAACTGCTGAGTTCCCTGGCTGTGTCCTTGAGATGTGGGCAATTGATAATTTTGCAACATCCTGCTTCCTCAATTCAGCAAATAAGCTCTGAACTGCTGCTGTGTGCACAGGCCCCGCACAAGGCCCTGGGAACAGTTCCTATGGTGGAATTCACTGGGTGCCTGCTGGATGCCTGGCTCCCAGCCGAGAACTTCCTTTCCAAGCACTCTTGGGTGGAAGCCACACAATCCCCCAGGGGACAGGTGCAATGGCCGTCCCCATCTTACGAAAGAGGACAGTATGGCACAGAGGATAGGGTAACCCGTCTGAGACCACATAGCTGGAAGCCACGTGGTGGAATTCTAACCCTGAAGCGTCACCCACAATCCATCCCTTGCTGTACTGCCTCCAGGCCTGAATGACATGGGCAGGAGTGCAGCCACATGGCTGGCATGGCCTCCGAGGAGGCAGAGCTGGAGGCAGCCTCTGAGGTCTATCTCTGTGCCCTCTGCCCTGGCCACAGGCAATCCACACATGGGATCGAAATATGGGGCGGCTTCTCCTGCATAGGAGAATTCTCACGTGGAGTAAGAAAAGGGATAAATAATAAATATTCCTGGAACTGCATAGTCGGGAAAACTGGTGACCGGGGAGCTAGCAGAGCAGTAGGCAGGCCGGCGGGTGCATGAGGGGTGCAGTGGGTCTGGGAGGGGTGTCCCCAGACCCTGGGAAGAAGAGAGTTCAAGGACATAGCTCTTGCACAGCAGCAGGCAGCTCACAGCCCTGCTCGAAGCCCCAGCTCAGAGGCGGCTGTTCAGTGTGACGCACCAGAGAGGATGGTAAGGACACGGTTGTGCCTTGTTCTTCACCGTGCAGAACCATCTCACAGGTGGCAGGAGGAGGAGTCCTAGGGACAGTCAGGTGGTGCGTGCCTGCAGTCCAGCACTCGGGATGCAGAGGCTGGGGGACTGAGAATGGGCTACAGTAAGTCTTGGCCTTTAAACAAAACAAACAGTAAGTCTGAGTGCCTTTGGTTGTGTACTTTGTGCGTCTAGTGCTGGCCAGACCCGGGCCGGAGCCTCCTGTTCCATCTCAACAAAGGCAGATTTAAAACATATTCTTGGAGCCAGGGGTAACATGCCCAAGACCCTGGGTTCCATCCTAGTGCTCATGCACACACACACACACACACACACACACACACACACACACACACACCACAGCTGGGGTCAAGGGCATGGCCTGCTTCTCTACCAAGGAGCCAATGGTCCTGAGCAAGTGACCCAGCCTAGTGTGGTTTTCTCTGACACTAGTGTGAATGTCTCTGCCTCCTCAGGAAGTTGAGAAGGTTCGAGAAAGCGGGGTAGAACAAAAGTAGAGTTCAGAATGTGGCCAGAGTGGGCAGTAGAGAGCTGAAACTTCTAGATTGGTGTGATTACAAATCACAGGATTCGTGTTTTGTTTTGTTTTGTTTTCCGAGACAGGGTTTCTCTGTGTAGTTTTGGTGCCTGTCCTGGATCTCGCTTTGTTTACCAGGCTGGCCTCGAACTCACAGAGATCTGCCTGACTCTGCCTCCCAAGTGCTGGGATTAAAGGCGTGCGCCACCACCGCCCAGCAATCTATGCTCTTTTATGTGTCTCAGTTACCTTGATTTTGTAATGCCCATGCTGCTTGCTCTGCATCCCTGGTGTCTCCACCACCTTCTTCCCAGCATTCTCTATGCCTGGATATCCTGCCTAGCTATTGGCCGTTCAGCTTGTTATTAAACCAACTACAGTGACATCTTTACATGGTAAAGATATCAGATATCTCACAACAGGAAGCAGACAGTAAAAATGTAGGCAATCGAAACCACCAACATATTTATTTTTATTGGTTTGAGGCAAGGTCCCAAGATGATCCTCCTGCCTCTACCTCCCAAGTGCTGGGGTAACAGGCATGCAGGATGGAAGCCAGGGCTTCGTGAATGTTAGGGAAGTGCTCTATCAACTGAGCTACATCCCCAGCTCCAAAACTGCCCATCTAATTGGTGATCAGTAGGAATTGCTGCTGCTGAGGCAGGGCCATGGCGTGGCATCCACAAGGGCTTCCCAGAGGAGATGACCCCTGAGAAGGAACTGAGCTATGCATAAACCTTAGACAGAATGTTCTAACCATCGCCAGAGCTGGGGCCAGCCATGCTCTGTGCCCCACCCCTATGTCCCCTAGGAAGGAAAGACTCTTGAGTTCCTGAAAAAAAAATCTCACATAGAGGTGGCGGAGGTCTTTTGTGTCATGTGGGGCTGTGGACACAGCAGAGAACCTGGTGGGCCAAGAGGACTGTGATGTGTCAGCGAGTGCAGCTACTAAGCCAGGCGTGAAGACACAGACCGGAGCGGCAGAGAGTCCTGCCCTGTGGGACCGACATGCTGATGGGCCGAGCCAGACAAGAGTCTACGCAATTGTGGGAAACAGAATGACTGAGCCTGGGCTGCTCTTGGTGAGGAGCCAGTGGCCTTTCCAAGGAGTCGATGTTGAAGTTGAAGCGTGACCGGTGGACGAGGGCCAGCCTGGCGGTGCACTGGGGGAGGGGCTTTGCAGACAGCAAACCTGTAAGCATAAAGGGCCTGAGGTCAGCACGCACTCGGCTTCTGGGCTGGACCGATGGCTGATGCCTGAAGCAAAGACAGGTAGTAGAGGATGCCAGGGAAGCTGTCAGGCGGGGCCCGGGAACGGACAGTCTTGCAAGCCATGACAAGATGTGTTGGGTTTTTTTCTAAAGACATTGGGAGCTGTTGGAGTTTTAAGCTGGGACAGAAAATGATCTGAAAGAAGGTTTTAATGGATCTTTCTGGCTACCGTGGGGAAAATGGAATGCATGAGGCCAGCATGAAAAAGGAGGAGCCAGCAGGGGGACTGGAGACGGGAGAGCAGTGGCCACAGCATGCCAGCTGGTAGCAATGGAGGGGTGCAGAGTGATCAAACTCGTCTGTTCTTAGGAGACACGGCTCTGGCCTTAGCTGATGGCCTGGATGTTAGGCTGGGAGAATCAGAAGCCGCTCGACCAGTGGTTCTCAACCTTCCGAATGCTGCGACCCTTTAATACAGTTCCTCATGTTGTGGTAACGCCCAACCATAAAATTACTTTCATTGCTAATTGTTTTTTAATGTGTACAGACACTCTGTCTGCATGTACGCCTGCAAACCAGAAGAGGCCGTCAGATTGTGAGCTGCCATGTGGGTGTTGGGAATTGAACTCAGGACCTCTGGAAGAGCAGCCAGTGTTCTTAACCACTGAGCCATCTCTCCAGCCCCCTCATTGCTACTTCTTAATTGTAATTTTGCTACTGTTATTAATTGTAATGTGTAAATATCAGATGCACAGGATATCCAATATGTGATCCATGTGGAAAAGTTCTTGAACCCCTAAAGGGGTCACGACCCACAGGTTGAGAGCCACTGCTTGAGACCAATGCCCAGGTTCAAAGTGGCTGGGTGGCTGGGCCACCTCTTACAAGTGAATTGGCCACCTAGTAAGCTGGTAGGAGACCAGCTCCAAACTGCCTGAGATAGTCTAGGACCTGGGAGCCACCCATCTGCCTCAAACAGAAGCCCAGCCCCCACAGTCTTTGAAATGACTCTTCCCAGCAGCTTCCCCTTCACAGGAAGAGGCCTTGTGTCTGATATTAACCCCTCCTTATTAAGTGCCCATGCACGTGGCAGCCTGAATCACCACAGCCTTGACCCATGGAGCATATATTACCAGCTAATTACAATCGCCGCCCATTAATCACCCCGGCCAAGCCTTCTCTGCAACCCGATTACCACCTGGGCGTCACAAGCTTCTCTTCAAAGAAAAAGGAGTGCCTTTTTGTCTGTGTTAACCCAGTGACCCCAAGACGCAACACACACTTGTCTGTCCCTGGGCACGTAGGCAGCTCCCATTATAACATGTATGTCTAAGGACCCCCCTCCCTGCCCCCCCCCACCAGCCAAGGCAGGAACTGGTGTGTGTGTGTGTGTGTGTGTGTGTGTGTGTGTGTGTGTGTGTGTTGCTAAGGATGGAGCCCAGTGCATGTTAGATCAGCTCTGCCACTGAACTGTATCCCCAGCCAGGAACCCTCATCCTTGCCATCAAACAACACAGATGGGCAGCAGGAACCGGAAACCTCTGATGATTCGTGTCTCCACAGGGCCCACAAGACTGTAGAACAGATGAATGCCAAGTCCTCTGACTCTGTCCCTGAAAACAAAACAAAACAAAAATCTGAATTTAAGCTCTTCCGCTGTACCTCACTGTACCTTTGGGTGAGTCAGCGTGTCCGCTAGCCTGACACAGACCAGGCAGTCACACAGGAACGCCAGGAGGCAGGCTGTGTGCAGGACCACAGGCCACAGCACAGGTGTGATCTGCAGGGGGTCCAGACGTCCTGGGGAAAAACAAAGGTTCAAGGCTCAGTAGAACCGGGCCCCTCAGAGGTGCCAACTCTCGGCTCTGGAACCTCTGACTTTGCCGCCCTACATGGCACAAAAGACTTTGGAATTGCATCCAGATGAAGCATCTTGAGATGAGGAGATGGTGGCATGATGGAGTCCAGGGTCCCTGGAGGAGGGAGAAAGGAGACCCAATAAGAAGCAGAGGTTGGCCGGGCGGTGGTGGCGCACGCCTTTAATCCCAGCACTCGGGAGGCAGAGCCAGGCGGATCTCTGTGAGTTCGAGGCCAGCCTGGGCTACCAAGTGAGTCCCAGGAAAGGCGCAAAGCTACACAGAGAAACCCTGTCTCGGAAAACCAAAAAAAAAAAAAAAAGAAGCAAAGGTTGGAGTAATGTGGCCAAGAGCCAAGGACCGTGGGCCACCTCTAGAAACTGGGAAAGGATTGGGCACTGTCCCTGGGTAAAGTAGAAGGGTTGAAAGTTCAAAGCTAGCTTGGTCAACTTAGTGAGTTCAAGGCCAGCCTGGGATACTTAGCAAACCTTATATAAAGACAGGAGCGGAGTATGCGTGAGAACCTGGGGACTGGTGGCTCAGTCTCTAAAGTGCTTGCCCTGACTTCAGTCCCCAGCATTCACGGAAAAGCCATGTCCAGTGGCACATACTTTTGATCCCCGCTGGGGAGGCAGAAACAGGTACATTCCTGGAATGTCAGACTGGTCAAACTGGCAAGCTCCAGGTTCAGTGAGAGACCCTGTCTCAAAAGCTAAGGTGGAAAGAGGTGGAGGAAAAACCTGTTGACCTCTGACCTCCACACACATGAGTACACAAATACATATGAACACATAACATATTTCTCTCCCTGTCTTACACACCCACACGCACACACACAGCATGTACAAGATCTCAGAAGGGCGAGGAACAGATCTTTCCTGATTCCCTGAGAGAAATAGTCTGGCTGTCACCTTGATTTGGAATCTGTCCACAGCACTGTAAAATGATGAACTTGCGTTGTCTTAAGATACTCCATCCGGGCCAGTGAGATGGCTCCACAGCTAAAAGAGCTTGCTGACAAGCCCAATAACCCAAGTTCGATCCCTGGAACCCACATAGTGGAAGGGGAGAATGGACTCCTGCAACTTGTCCTCTGACCTCCACACACCTGCCATGGCTTACATGCACACAATTAATTAATTAAAAAAAGATTACGCCTGGGCAGTTCATTGCTGCAATGAAAACAAATTCATAGAGCTTAACATTCTGAAGCCCTGCTGTGAGAAACTCATATTTGTTATCTAGGAATCAAAGCATCACATGACCCAAGGTCATTAGGACAGAAAGTGGAGTCTGTCCACTTGGAGCGTTATAGGCACACAGGGATGTGTGGCCCGATGTGCTTGGGTCAGGAGAGGACACCCAGGAAGGTGGGAGCTGCTGAGCTCTGCCCCTGGGCCTGGCTTCCCTGGGACCCTTATTTTTTGCCTCCAGGTTGGTTGTTTGTACCTCTGCTGACAGCTCTGGATTAAAACCTGACTGATTGTTTGGGCATTCTGTTTCCTTTCAAGGACACTATGATGCCCGGGCCAGAGTCCTCATTTGTCATGTGACTTCCCTGCTCCAGGTGCCCTTGGAGGAGCTTGATACACTAGAAGAGGCATTCCTGGAGAGCCTGAAGGACACCAAAGAGGAGGAGTCTGAGTAAGACACCCTTGCAGCCCCTGGGAGAAACCTGAATTCCACTTGAGGGCCTTTTGCCCATCACAGGTTCCCTTCCCATGTGGAGGCCATGCAGAGAGGTAGAAAAGCAACTAGGCAAAGAGTCCAGGTGGCCCTGCCTCGAGGCTGAGTGACCTTAGCAAGTCACCTGCCACACTCTTTGGGCTTGGCTGTGTTTGCAAGAAGAGGTACTCATTAAAGGCCCTGGATATATGACCGCCATCCAATGGTCCTGACGCCCTAGTCTACTTCAAGCTTTTATGGCACTGTCTGTGGGACCACATGAACCATCTGCTACTTGTCTGTGGACAGGTGGCCTCTTTCTCTAATGGCATATCCCTGGATATCAGGTGGCTATAAGGATAGTGCCCTCTTGGGGTCACTGGAGAAAGGAATGTGATCCTGTCAGAAAATGCTCCACCCGGCCTGGAGAGATGGCTCAATGGTTAAGAGCACTGAGGTCCTGAGTTCAATTTCCAGCAACCACATGGTGGCTCACAACTATCTGTAATGAGATCTGGTGCCCTCTTCTGGTGTGCAGGCAGGACGCTGTATACATAATAAATAAATCTTTAAAAAAAGAAAAGAAGAAAATGCTCAAGCCAGGGCTGGCAGGTGGCAAGGGCCTGACAGCTGGGAACCACTCAGAATCCCCTGTGCTGTATGTGGGGTCAGGAATGGGAAGGGGTGGGGAGATAGCTCAAGGTACTCACACTGGACCTGAGGTTGATCCTAGAACCAGAAAAGGCCAGTTACTGTGGTACACACTTGTAATCCCAGCATTCACTAAGGTGGGTGGATCCCTAGCACTCGCTGGTCAGCCAGCCTAGCCAAATTGGTGAGTTTCAGGCCACTGGGGGACCCTGTTTCAAAATTAAATATGAGAAACAGTGGCTGGTGTCTGAGAAGTGTCAAACAGAGCTTGTCCTCTGACAACACACACACACACACACACACACACACACACACACACACACACACACACACGAGCACGTGCATGCATACATCATGCACCCTGCCACCACCCATATATACACTAAGAATGTGGAAAGGAAAATCATCCTTGTGACTTGGCCGGAGCCCAGCTCTGGGCGTCACCTAATCCTAGTATCGTAAATCAACCCCAGTGCCATCCTGATGCTGACCTGCTCCACCAGGCACCAGGCACTGCAGCCCAGCACAGGCTTCTCCTCATCCCCCAGTTACACCAGTTCAATCCAGTGGGAGATAGAAATCTGCAGCCCGGCTCAGAGGCAGAGCCGTCTCCCTCCAAAACAAAAGGAGGGGGTTAGCGGTGGCAAGGGTAGTTTGATTTTGGTTTTTGGGTAGTTTAGGGGTTTGTGGGTTGTTTTGTTTTGGTTTTGGTTTTTTGAGACAGGGTTTCTCTGTGTAGTTTTGGTTCCTGTCCTGGATCTCACTCTGTAGACCAGGCTGGCCTCGAACTCACAGAGATCCGCCTGGCTCTGCCTCCTGAGTGCTGGGATTAAAGGCATGAGCCACCACCCCCTGGCCATTGGTTGTTTTGTTTTAAGACGGGCCTCTCTATGTAGTCCTGGCCTGTTCTGGAACTTACTCTATAGACCAGGGTAGCCTCAAATTCATAGGGATCCACCTGCTTCTGCCTCCTAGTACTGGGACTGAAGGTCTGTGCCCCCAGAGGCTCAGGTAGTTTGTTAAAATAACCTAAAGGGAGGGTGAGGGGATGGCTCAGTCAGTACTTTGCCACTGTAGGCCTCCAGTACCCATGTAAGAGCTGGGCACGGCATTGAGCACCTGTAACCCTAGCAGTGGGCAGGCAGAGGCAAGAGAGTCCTGGTGCTAGTCGGGGAGCTCCAGGTTCAGTGGGAGACCCTATCTCAAAAAATTCAAATGGAGAGTGATCAAGGAAGACTCTTGGTGTCAACCTCTGGTCTTCATACACACACACACACACAAATACACACATGCGTGCATATGCACACTTACCCCCATAAACACACATATGTGCGCACTTATCCTCACACACACACACACACACACACATACACATGTGCACACTTACCCCCACAAACACACATATGTGCACACTTATCCTCAGACACACACACACACACACACACACACACACAAAAGAAATAATCTGAAAATATTTATGTTTTGATGTGCAGAACTATGCCAGGGAGCAAACAGCTGGACCCGGGCCAATGACCTTAATCACAAGGTCATTGTCACAAGAACAGTTACCACATTCTTCAGCTAGGTTCAAAGTGTGTCGGGCCTCACAGCCTTGAGATGGAGACTTCGCAGTTAGGGCCTGAGGACCTTATTAGACAGGAGCATGTTACCTAGGGAGGCCTGTTCTCCCTCTGTCCATATCACAGAGTCCAAGGAGATGGACACCAGAAGTCCCAACACAGTCCAGCTCCAGACTTCCCTAGTTTTGTGATCTTGGGCAAGTTATTGAAGTTCTCTGGGCCTCAGTTTCCTCACCTGTAAAATGGGGATAACAGTTAAGACCTTTTGCCTCGGTTTCCTGTGGGGCAGAAAGGAAGCCGAGAGTAATGGGTCCATATAGCTCATCATCTGTTTGTTAGCAGTGATGTTGCAATTATGTTATTACATCTGAATGTGGCATTTTAAGCACTGTAGAGAACTCTAGAATTCTCTAGAAGGATTTGAGATCAGAGGAAAGCAGCTGTTCAGACCAGGTCTCCACTAATTCTCCTGTGTGGCCTTGGGCAGGTTCCTTGCCTTCTCTGGGCACCAGGACCAGTTTGTGACCTCTGTGTTAAGGGACTGGCTTCTATAGAAATTTCTTTTTTTTTTTTTTTTTTGGTTTTTTGAGACAGGGTTTCTCTGTGTAGCTTTGCGCCTTTCCTGGAACTCACTTGGTAGCCCAGGCTGGCCTCGAACTCACAGAGATCCTCCTGGTTCTGCCTCCCGAGTGCTGGGATTAAAGGCGTGCGCCACCACCGCCCGGCTAGAAATTTCTTTTAATACTAAGGCTTTTTAGTGAGCTTATCTGTAGTGTTTCCTTGTAGGTGGGACTCAGAATGTGACATGCCACCCCAGTGTGCTTGGTCCTCACCTGAATGCTAAGGCCACCCCAGCCTCCCTGTGTACTGAGTGACCTCACCTCTCCAGGTCTTGGTTACTTCAGCTTTGATGTGGAGTTAATGGTAGTTCTACATCAGAGGGCAGTAGGAGGATTAAATTAATTACCTCACATCAAAAGCTTGGGGCAGTGCCAGGTATGCTGCGGGCCTTGGTGACCCTCAGCTGAAACAAGGCTGGATTTCATAGCTCCTACAGGATGTCTAACTCCTGCTAAGGGCTTCCTGATTGCAGGCCCCAGGGCTGCCCCAGCTAAGACTTGTACAATCCTTGTGAGGATTCGGCTGGGTGACTTATTCAGCTCAGGTCACATAGCCATTCAATGGCACTCTGATTCAACCTTGTTATCCAGCCTGTGTGTTATCTTCTTTCTTTTCTTTTTTCCCAAGACAGAGTCTCACTGTGTAGCTCTGGCTGTTCTAGAACTCACTCTGTAGTCCAGGCTGGCCTCGAACTTACAGAAATCAGCCAGCCTCAGCCTCCTGAGTCCTGGGATTAAAGGTGTGTGCCACCATGCCCAGCTTGTGTGTTACTTTCTTGAGGCCCAATTCGAAATCCAGATTCCCTCCTTCCCAGCTTTAACTAGAAAAGGCTCTTGGGGTGGGCTGAGGTGGGGGGGACGTACACCATTTGCAGGTAAATCGCACACACACATACACACACACACACACACACACACACACACACACACACACAGGTGTGGACAGACAAGGACAATGGGTGTCCTGCCCTATCACTGTCCACCTTATTCCCTGGAAACAGGGTCTCTCACTGAACCTGGAGCTAAGCGGATGGCCAGCAAGCACAGTAGTAGAGTGCTCACCTAGCATATGTGGGCCCTGAGCTCCCTTGGCAACAGGTGATGTGGAGGAGGCTAGAGAGAACCCGCTCTCGTGGGAGATCAGGTGTCTCTGGGTACGTTTGATTGATGGCTCCACACCGTGAACAGTGTTGGGATCTTGCTCTTCTTGAGCCGTTTTTACAGCCAGTGTGGGGTCTGCCCTTGGCTGACATGGGAACATCAGCTGAAGTTCATGCCTAGCATTCATTCTAGAGGGTGGGTGTAGCCAGCGACTGACTGTCTGATGCCATTTTGTCTAATCAGATGGCAAAGTCCACGGCAGGAGTAAAGCCATCATTTAGATTTAGAGTTCTCAGAATTTCAGCATCCACGGAAAAGGAAGAAGGGATCCTAGCTGTGACTCAGAGCAGACGTCTCCCCTTGGGTGCTCAGTGTTGAAAGTCAACTAGACACCTGGAATCATTGCAAGAATAAAATGCTGCAATAATCAGAGAAGATAAGGGAGCCTGTTCTTTTTACAAGGAAAGCAGTTATTAAGATGGGTGCACATCCGGAAGTCAGCAGGCCGTGCCAGTGAACGTCAGAGAGCGAGTTTCTGCTAAGTAACTTTAAGAGAAAACCCTCCTTGAGGGCTGGCAAGGTCGCTCAACATGTAAAGGCCCTTGCTGTCAAGCCTGACAACCTGAGTTCAATCCCTGGGACCCACGTGGTGGAAGCAGAGAACTGATCCCCACAATTTACCCTCTGTCCTCCACTTATTTACACACATATAAACATACACACATACATATATACATACCGTAAAAATTAATAAAAAACTTGAAAAAGTAAAATAACAGTTATTTTGTTTTTAAAAGAATAAATAAGTTATTTTGTGGCCGGGCAGTGGTGGCGCACACCTTTAATCCCAGCACTCGGGAGGCAGAGGCACGCGGATCTCTGTGAGTTCGAGGCCAGCCTGGTCTCCAAAGCGAGTTCCAGGAAAGGCGCAAAGCTACACAGAGAAACCCTGTCTCGAAAAAACCAAAATAATAATAATAATAAGTTATTTTGTTTACAAAAGGTGGCTGTAGAGTTGGGTCAGAAGTTAAGAGTGCTTGCTGCTCTTCCAGAGGACCCAGGTTCAG
The DNA here is from genome assembly GCF_004664715.2 of Peromyscus leucopus. NCBI lineage: Eukaryota > Metazoa > Chordata > Mammalia > Rodentia > Cricetidae > Peromyscus > Peromyscus leucopus. The sequence goes on from NC_051064.1 coordinate 140,005,483, forward strand.
TTCCCAGCACCCACATGGTGGCTCCCAGCCAGCTGTAACTCCAGATCTGTTGCCCTCTTCTGGCCTCCACTGGTATTGCATACATCTGATGCACAGACCACACACATGTAGACAAACACACACAAAATAAAATAATAAAGCTTTTTTAAAAGAAAGAAAAAATTTTCTTTTAAAAACTTTTCCAGTTAAAAAATGTTTGCAAACACATAAATGATAACATGGAGGAGATTGTGAGGGGCCAGAGCATCTGGTGAGCAAGGTCTCTGCAGAACTGCTCTGTTCTTTTTGCATTTAAGTCCCACAGACCTCAGGGACCCTACTGATTTTCTTGTCATTTGACTCCATCAAGCTCAGCTAAGCCCGCTGACCATCTGGTGCCATTATAATACGGATGTCACTGTGAGAACAATCCAGAAGCCAGCAGCCACGTCACGTCAATGGCACTAACTTGCAAACTTTACTCGGTTCTTAGTAAAATACATTAATAGTAGCTATGAACATTTTATTTATTTGTTTATTTACTTGAGACAAGGCCTCACTATATAGCCCCAGCTGGCCTGGACCTCGCCATGTAGACCAGAGTGGCCTCGAGCTCATAGACGTTTTCTGACACTTCCTGTTTGTTCTCTGAGTATCTAACTGGATGGTGACTGGCGTCACTTGCATGTTGTCATTTAGCCTGTGTCCCTCTGTGTCCCTCGGGTTTTCATAGTGGTAGGGGAGCTGCACCACTGACTCGGAGTAGGCAGCACTTCCTGGAATAATCGGTTCTATTTGAGAAACCTGTCCCGGGGCTGGGGAAATGTCTCTGTGGGTAGTGTTTGCAAACATGAGGACCTGAGTCGGATCCCAGCACCCGTGTGGAAAATCCAGATGTGGCAGCACGAGCCTACAGCCCCAGTGCTTGGGGTTAGGATTGGGTGGAGACAGGCAGATCCCGGAAACTCACTAGCCAGCTAGTGTAACTGAATCAGTGAGCTGCAGGTCCACGGAGAGACCCTGGCTCAAAAACTAAGGTGGAGAGCAATTGAGGAGGACACCTGATGTCAGCCTCTGGCCTCCACGTGCACTCAATGGGCATGTGCTTTTGAACACATCTGTACTCGGACCCAAAAAAGAAACCCACCCAGAACACAGCCCATGCCCGGGGAAAACTGCAGAGGGTAGAGAGGTAGGGATGGATGAAGCAGCGGTGCTGGGCCCCGAACCTCTCCCTTAGCATCCATCTCCTCCATAGTCCACGACCGCCATGTGGAGGTGCCACTGACTCCGAGCCACAGGGCTGGTCCCCACTGTGTGTTGTCAGTCACTAGAATGTTTAACTCGGGCCTTCCACTGCACCAGCAGCCGGAAGGTTTCCTGTTTGAACTAATGGAAAGGTCATTAATGAAGGGTCAAAGCCATTAAGGGTCAAAGGACCTTTGTGTAGGAGGAAGTAATCTTAGTCAGGAGCCACATGGTAGCAGCAACAAACATATTGGCCGGTGACAGTAAGCCAGTCACCTTGGCCAGTCATCTCATGCAGGCCTTCAGACACTCCCCACCCCACCCCACCCCCAGAGTGTTTGCTGGGTGAAGAGGTTCAGATGTAATCTGTACAGAGTCACGAGCTCAGTGAGGGAGGGAGATTTTGCTGCTGTAACAAACAGCCCCCAAATCCCCATGGCTTGCAGCACCAAGGGCTTATTTCATGCTCTCAGTGCCCACTGAAGTTCGGCTACGGGTCTTGTCCACCTTGCTCTGGTTCTGATCTCCAGACTGATGGATCAGCACCTGTCTGGAATGCTGTAGTTCTCAGGTTAGAACGAAAGGAGACCTGTCAGTCTCCCGTGCTGGCTTTTAAAGATTCTGGCAGAAATGGCAGCATCATTTCCTCCCAGGTTGCCCTGAGGAGAGTTGGCCAGTAGCTTTGACCCTGACATTTCTACACCCAACCATGGATCACAAAATATTTTTGTTTGTTTTTTAAAAAAAATTTTTTTACAAGGTGTCACGTAGCTCAGTCTGGCCTGGACTTCAATATAATAGCCAAGGCTGTACAAGGTTGCTCTTCTGATCCTCCTGCCTCCACTTCCTTAGTTCTGGGGATTCAAGTGTGTTCTACCATGCCTACCCTAAAACAATTATTTTTGAAAAATAAGGTCTGTACTGAATGTACCTTATTCCCTTTGTCAGTTTACATAAACAGTATGAATACCATAACACATAGCTTACTATATTATAGGAGATACATGAAATCTAAACATCTTTAAAGCATTCAAGGAGATATGCAGAAGTTGTACGCACATGTACACACATGTCAGGGACTTGAGCCCCTGTGAGTTCTGGTGCACTCTGGGACACCTACAAGTACTGAGGGGCGACTGCAGAATGTCACCGTTTAAATCCTGACCCCAGACCCCCTCAATCCTGGTCACATCTCACCTCCCACCTGCTGGCAGCGTGCTCCATCTCACCACAGAAACCCATGGCAGGCAGAGATTCTTATCACTGGTTTCTGGTTCTCCTCAGGGAAGCGGCTCTGAGAGGCTGCTTTCCACACAGGGCCCTCGCAGGGGAAAAGTGTGTTGAGGTGAGCTGGCGCTGGTGGGAAGCCGAATGTTCTCCAGCTCCTTGGTGCCGAGGCAAATCCACTTCTTGGTTTGCTCATGAGGAAGGATATGGGCATGTTTTTGAGCATGGATGGAGGTGGGGGATCAGCCCACAGATGTGTAGACTGTAGCGGGGGCGGGGGCAGTGCGTTGTCCATTTACAGTATGTTTGCTGGCTAAATAGTCATAGCACAGTTAAGCTTCATCCTCGAAAAGCAATTTGTCATTGGGCTAATGTGTGACCTGAGTGCTATCCCTAGGAACCACATGGTGGCAGGACAAAGCCTACACCATATGTTGTGCTCAGACCTACACATACACACACACACACACACACACACACACACACACACACACATACACACAAAATAAATGAACGTAGTAAAAAAAAATTCTCTTTCAAAAAGTATGTATTATTGTCCTCATTTTGTAGAAGGCTAAAGCTCAGGCCTATGTTGTGTGGCAGCAACGGCCACTGTTACCTCCAAGGATGTGCATGTACTACATGAGCCCCTATCCTTAAAGATTTTAAGCATTCTCTTAGCACACACACACACACACACACACAGCACCCCTCTGGAATAACCACTATTATCTCTTAAAGCATCCAGACTATGGGACCGCAATAAACTGCTTTGCTTCTTGGCAAAATATGAGAAGTGCACAGTGTGGAGGAAGCCCTCACTAAATATTAACCGTTTCTCATCATTTATGATTGCTCTGAGTCCAGCTGTCCAAATTCCAGCTTCGGTCCAGAGTTCTCTCGTAATGGCCTCTCCACCCACCCTCCACCTCTCTTCTTGCCTCCAATCACCTTAAAGCAGTCAAGGGCTAAAGGTCCATCAGGGAAACTGAGCATCTTGACTCTGAGCACTTGAGAGAACCATTCTCTGGGAGGCTGGTGATGGCCACTGGGTCGGTGGTGTGCTCACCTCGCCTTCTCAGAACCCTGGCTTCCACACCTGTCCCACATAAACGGAACATGGCGGGGGGAGGGGGGGGCTGCAATTCCGGCACTTGGAAACTGGAGGCAGGAGGGCCCAAAGTTCGAGGTTATTCTCAGCCGTATAGAGTTAGAGGCCTGCCTGGGCCTTGAGACCCTCTCTCAAATTACAAAGCCCTAAGTGCTGTTGCTGCAGATGCCTTCTTACCTTTGACGGGGTTTAGAGGATCTGTGTTTTGAGTCTGGACCAACCCAGCTGTTGCCACAAGGCCGCCATCATCCATACAGATGTTTCACTAGCCCATTCCACAAGTAATTGCTCTGGAGAGAATGAGTTTCCCAAAATCCCCAGGGGAGGTGGATTCTGCTGGCAAGATGGGGGTACATGCTGTACCCATTCTGGCCCATCTCGTCTGTAGAAGCTAACCTTCACTTCTCTTGCTGTTGTTGCTATTATTACTATTATTATTATTATTATTATTATTATTATTATTATTATCTTTTCATTATTTGAATTGCACCCATTAGGATGGATCTGCTGGGTAAGTAGTGTGCCCCATTCACTGAGATTTCCCCCAACCACGGATGGACCTAGGGCCTGCCTACCATTGATCTCGGGTTTAGGGGTTGGTGAGGTGGGAGATCTCAAGGGATCCTGGCCCATTGCTAGCCATAGACCAACCTCTTCTCTCCAGAACCGCAGAGGCATCCCGGAAGAAGAAAGAAAAACGGAGGAAGTGGAAACGCTATCTCCTGATAGGCCTGGCCACAGTCGGAGGCGGGACAGTGATTGGTGAGGCCTGCTGTAGGGGGTAGCTCAGGGTCTGTGTATCAGTAGGGAGGTGGCCCCAGCACGTGACAGCACTCAGCTCAGTAGTAAATACACTCATTAACACTGATAGGAGCTGCCTGTGCATGGTGGCGCTTGCCTATAATCCCAGCACTTGGAGATAGAGGCAAAAGGCTCAGGAGTTCAAGGTCAGCCTTGGTTGCCTAGTAAGTCTGGGGCCACCCAAAGCTGCATGAGAACGTCTCTAAAACTAAAACATAATTGAAAGGTACTGCTGGAAGCTTCCACTGAAGGCAGTGGGCAGCTCATGGAAAAAGAACCCATTAATCCTAACTGAGCTCTTACCCTGCAGGTGTGACTGGGGGGCTAGCCGCCCCCCTGGTTGCTGCGGGAGCCGCAACCATCATTGGCAGTGCTGGGGCAGCCGCGTTGGGCTCGGTGGCTGGCATAGCTGTTATGACCTCACTGTTCGGTGCTGCCGGAGCTGGCCTGACAGGTACAGTTAAGAAGGAACGGGGAGTTAGAAAGGATTTTGATCCAGCATGACTCGCCAAAAGGATGCCCAGATGGCTACTTGAGGGGATGAGGAGGAAATGTGGCTTTGCCCCTTCGGAGTCCTGCCAAGTGAGACTTTCAGCAGACCTCAGAAGTCGCTGGGCTTTATATGTTCAGCACAGACGGGGGCAGGACAAAGTCTGACGAACTCATTTGTCCCATGGGCACCTTGTGAGTACTTGCTGAAAAAGAGTCCAGCTGAGTCTGTTACCATCAACCAGGAAGTAGCCAAGCACCGTCCCTTGGAGGCATGAAGCTTCCTCATGTCCTTGCCTCAGTCCTCCAGCCTTGCCCATGCCCATGGCCCCCAGTTACACTCAGACATGTGGAACATTGCCAAGAATCGCAGTCAGCAGCACCTCTGTGAAGCAGGAAACTTGGAACACAGTGATGGTTCAGACTCTAGTCTGTGGCTCTGGTGGCCTTGGGCAGTGTCTTGCTATCCTCTGATCAGGACACTAGTGGTGCCTGTCTTAAAGAGTTCACGGATGAAATGCACTTGTCCAGGAGCAGAGAATATAGGCAGTGTTTGCTGTGTGAATACGTGACCACAGTTGCTCATTTCTATGTCCTTAGGCTACAAGATGAAGAAGCGAGTCGGGGCCATTGAGGAGTTCATGTTCCTGCCTCTGACAGAAGGCAGGCAGCTGCACATCACCATTGCCATCACTGGCTGGCTCGGGTCCGGCAGATACCGTGAGGACCGGGGCGGAGAGGGACTCTCATAGAACCACGTCTGTGGCTGTTGGTCAGACCCTGGCCTAGTTCTTTCTCTGTGCCTCTAAGGGGTGGGCGTGGGAGGCTCATTTCACAGAGCAGAAAACAGATCCAGAGAGGGGAGAAAACCATCTTCTATCCATCCACCTGTGCACCCAACTATCCATTATCCAGATAAGAATCCACCCATCCATCCAGCCGTTCATTCAGCCAGCCAGCAATAACAATAGACTGTCCACCCTCCTCCATCCAGCTATCATCCGTTAGACGCACCATCATTCAGTCACCAAACTGTATTTATAAAATATCAGGCTTACCATGCGCCCCCACAGCAAGCCAAGCCCTCGATAGTCAATGGAGGGCAACACAGCCATTTCCTGTGCTCTTGTGGGATGCACAATCTAGCAGGGAGACCAAGTGACAGGAACTTGGGGGATGGGGGGGAACAACTGTCTATGATATGTCAGAAGGGCCATGGAAGAGACGTGGGGCTGGAACCCCAAGGACCAGAGGAAGAAAAGTAAGGAACTGATTCAAAGCAGGGGTCGGGGTAGGGGGTGCTATTTAAGTGCCTGTACCAGGGTCTGGAGCAGGTGTGTATCCTGGCACAGGCAGAAACAGGTGGGAGCAGATCAGGTGCCCTACTGGGCTCTGAAGACAGAGAGCCATAGGGAGGGGAGGATGGAGCAGGGGTCATGGTGAGTGTTGGTCTCTGTGGTCATGCTGTCTCCTGGTCCTCATTCAGAGTCATTTCCCATTTCCATGTTCTAGGTGAGGACTTGGAGGCTAAGAACAATGGAGTGGTCCTGCCTCTTCCTACTCCAGACCTCCAACTTCCACGTTATTCCCAGCTCGTGTTTCTGGAGTCTGGGTGCTGCCAACTCGCGGGGCCTCCATGCTAGTCCCCCCGTGTGCTGGTGGATTGTTGTTGGAATGCCTCCTGGGTGAGGGGAAGGAATCCTTGACCTTGGAGTAATTCAAACGCTTACCTGGCATCTTCCTGATTCACAGATGAGCAAAGTGAGGTTCAAGGTCAGATAGTGATGTTCCCAAGGTCACCTAGCTCTTAATGGAGGCAGGAGATTGGAAGCCATCTCTGTGCGGACTTGTAGGGCACCAGTACACTCGTCTGTCCTCTTGACTGAATCTGACTGAGGGCAGGGCAAACCCTTAGGAGGAAGAGGCCCCTGTTGCCGTCTGTCTGATTCAGTGGGTGGGGCATCCTCTGCCACAGCCAATAGAGGATGCTGCCTATACTATCTGTGTTCTCCACAGGCACATTCAGCGCCCCATGGACGGCCCTAGCCCGAAGCCAGGAACAGTACTGTCTGGCCTGGGAAGCTAAGTACCTGATGGAGCTGGGCAATGCCCTGGAGACCATCCTCAGTGGCCTCGCGAACATGGTGGCCCAGGAGGCTCTCAAGTACACCGTGCTCTCTGGTAAGCACCCCTCCCTCCTCAGCCAGGGTATGACACAGTGGCACCAAATCCTCGAATGCTGATGACCCAAGGGAGCCTGGCACCGTGCTAGAGACAAAGGGTGCAGATCAAACCAAAGCCTCATGCATGCAATCAAGCCTTCCACCAATTGGCTCTTCTCCAGCACTGTGTTTGCCTTGTTTGTTTTTATTTTGAGCAGAGAGAGAAAAATCACAGTTTTATTGTGCATTTGGAGACAAGTGGCTGCAGCAATCTCAGTCTGAAACTAGGATATTTTTATTGTTATTTAAAGCAGTTCCTAATATTAAATATATTTTGATCATATTCTTCCCCTCCCCCAAGTTTGTTTTTACTTTTTATCTCAAGGCAGGGTTTCATTAAATTTGTCCAGGCTGACCTTGAACACCCTGAGCAGCCCAGGCAGACTTTAAACTTGGCAACCCCGCCTGCCTCAGCTTCCTTTGTGAAAAGTCTGGGATTTTTGTGCCAAGAGACAAGGCAACAGCCAATTGCATAACGTGTGCATTGGATATCGCTGCATAACACGACCCACCCCCCCACCCCCCCCCACCCCCCGAACTCATAGCATAATAATCCTTTATACTAACAGCTCAGGAGAGGCAGGACTAGAGTTGGTTTGTCTCATCTGGGCCTGTTCCTCGATCTGTGGGTCAGCCAACTGTCCCCAGACTCAGGACCAGCTTTTCAGAGAAAACTTAAACAGCTTCATTCTGTCTCGTCTCTTGAAGACAACCAAGCTAGCCCATAACACTACCCCAGCAAGGCTCCCCCCTGCTTCATCTCTGGGCTCCCACCTCCCCAGGTATCGTGGCTGCCCTGACCTGGCCGGCTTCCCTCCTCAGTGTCGCCAATGTCATCGACAACCCCTGGGGGGTGTGTCTTCACCGGTCCGCAGAGGTTGGCAAGCACCTGGCTCACATCCTCCTCTCAAGGCAGCAGGTACCCCGGAATGGTGGAGGTGGGGTGGGGAGGCAGGCAGGGGAAGCTTGTATACCGATGCGTACACCACGTAGCCCAATGGGAGCCCCAACAGTAAGTCAGTTGGAAGCAGCCCAGCAGCTTTGGGAGAGAAAGTCATCTTTGCCGCCACTCAAGTTCAAATCAGGAAAGTATCCTAGGATACTCAAAACCACCTGTAAGTACAGCTCCAGGAAATCTTGGGCACCTGCACACACATGGCATACATACACATATAAATAAATAATAATATGTAAGTATAAATAAAATAAAAATAAGTCTTTTTAAAAAAAAAATAGCCTTAAAATAAAATTTAGATCCAGGGCCAGAGAGATTCAATAAAGTACATTCCCCCCAGAACTTACAGTTAAAAACAAAACACAACACACCAGATGTGGTGGTACACACCTTTAATCCCGTCACCGGGGAGGTAGAAACAAGTGGCTCTGGGGACCCGCTGCTCACCAAGGCTAGCTAAATCAGAACATCCCCTGCCAGTGAGAGACCCTGCCTCATAAAACAAGGTAGGCAGCTCCTGAGGAACGACACTCAGTGTTGGAACAACACTTGGTGTTGACCTCTGGCTTGCACACACACACACACACACACACACTCAAGGTGGAAGTTTATTTTCGCTGGAGAAGCCTAGAGCAAGCGTCATGCACTCTGATGGTGTGTGCCATAAGAGAGAGGCCTCTGGCCTTGAGCAGGAAGTCAAGGCCACCCCATTGTTGCCCTGGGTATGGCCTTGACTTCCTGCCCCAAAGTGACAGTGTCTGAGATCCAGGAGGCAGGAGAAAGGAAGAGCTGAAGAGCAAGACAGGGGCCTGCCATACAGCCTCTCCGTGTCTGCCCCTTGGCCGGAGACTGGTCACGTGATCACTCTTCACTGCCCCCAAAGCCAGGAAATTCAGGCTTTATTCTGAACAAGCATGCAGCCAGCTGAAACTCAATGACTTTGGACAAAGGGGAGAGTAGATGCTGAGAGACCCGGAAGTTTCTGCCAACATGGGGATGTTGCCTGGGAAACTGCTAACTCCAGCCAATTCCTGTATCGTTCTCTCCCAAACCAGAGTAGCCCTTTGGCAAAGACCGAAGCGGCATTGACTAAACAAGGTAGAACTTTATCATCTGCCATGGGGCAGTCTAGGTGTCAACAACCAAGGAAGGTGACGGCTGTCGGCATCTCCCCTCTCGCACGAGCATACTCTCCTCACGGTGTGGAGGGCAGACTCCGTTATGCCTTCATAGGCTGCCTTCCTTCTGGAGACTGCAAGGAAGCGTCCATTTCCTAGCTTTCTCGGGCTCCCAGAGGCCTCTGTCCTCCTCTGCTGGGCACCCTCCTTCATCTTCAAAGCCAGCAGTGTCTGGAGCATCCACAGGCTTCTTCCTCTCTGCTCCTCCTCCCTTCTGCCTGGCTCCTGCGTCCCTCCGGCTCCTGCGCCCCTCCGGCTCCTGCGTCCCTCCGATTCCTATGTCCCTCTGGCTCCTATGTCCCTCTGGCTCCTGCGTCCCTCCGGTTGCTGCGTCCCTCCAATTCCTATGTCCCTCTGGCTCCTGCGTCCCTCTGGCTCCTGTGTCCCTCTGGCTCCTGCGTCCCTCCGGTTCCTGCGCTCATCTTTATTTATTTGTTTTGTTTTGGTTGAGATAGTGCCTCACTCTGTAACCCAGGCTACACAAGAACTCACAGCGTAGCCCAGACTGGCCTCAAATTCCTAGCAGTCATGTAGCCTCAGCTGCCTGTCACAGGCATGAGCCACTATACCCAGCTAAGATTCTTGACTAGATCACATCTGCAAAGTCCCTGTCTTTGTTAGGGTTTCTATTGCTGTGAAGAGACACCATGACCACGGCAACTCTTCTAAAGAAAAACATTTAATTGGGGCTGGCTTACAGTTTTGGAAGTCTAGTCCATTATCATCATGGTAAGAAGCATGGTGGCATGCAGGCAGGTGGTGTGCGAGAGTAGCTGAGAGTTCTACATCTTGATCTGCAGGCAGCAGGAAACTGTGAGCCACACTGGGTGTAGCTTGAGCATATGAGACCTCAAAGCCCACCTCACAGTGACACACTTCTTCCAACAAGGCCACACCTCCTAATAGTGCCACTCCCTATGGACCAAGAAGTCAAACACATGAGTCTATGGGGGTCGTTCCTATTCAAACCTCCATAGTCCCTGTCCTAGACATTAAGTGACATTCACAGGTTCTAGGATGTGCACACCTCAGCAGGAGCCATTACTCTGTCTTAGTTACTTTTCTATTGCTGTGACAAGACACTGTGACTAAGGAAACATAAAAGAAAGAGTTCAGTTTGAAGCTCACGGTTCCAGAGAGTTAGGCAGGCAGGCAGGCATGGCGCTGAAGCAGACGCTGAAGGCTCACATCTCAGTCTACAAACAGGAGGCAAAGAAAGCTAACTGGGAATGGTGTGGGCTTTTAAGCCTATAAGTCCACCCCCAGTGACATACTTTCTTCCAACAGGGCCACAACTCCTAATCCTTCCCAAACAGTTGCACCAGCTAGGGGCCAAGCATTTAAATATATGAGCCTATGGGGGCTTTCTCATTCAAACCACCACACTGTCTCCTGGGAGCCTGGGCTCCTTCAGTCATGTGACCTCTTATACCAAGCACTGACTTCTCTCTGTGCCTGAGGTCATCCCCCAACATTGTGTGCACATTCCAGACTTTCAGAAGTTGGAACATAGAAATGAAAGGCATTCCTAGAAGTCATAGCTGTCCCTGGTCTTCAGTCCCCTGGCCAGGACTCTCACCCTGGGACACCCTTAGCCACAAAGGACTTCCAAAAGCTTCCTCTCCGGCTGTGAGCCTAGAAAGACTCAGGACAGAAAGAGAGAGGACACTAAGATAATCAGCAGCTCTGAGTGCCTTTTCCTGCACCTCCTGTGTAGAGCTGGACTCTGTTCCCCAATTTCCTATTTTCTAATTTCCTATTTTCCAATTTCGTTTTTCCCATAATGCCTCACCTTTTCTCCAGGCTCCCCAGTCAGCATCCTGTCATTTCCTATCCAGAAAATGAAGTTCCCTCCCATACCTTTCTACTTTTTCCTCATCACATTGCACCTTGTGTTCAATCTCTCCATCCCCAGAGGGACCCCACATCGCTCCAGTCTTTTGCTGCAGGCAGATGAGTCTAAGGGAGGGGGTCCATGTTATGGACTCATTCTGTCTTGCTGGGAAGAAGAGCCATGGCTGAGAATGGTTTGAGATGAAAGGGAATTAGCCTAGCCAGCGGCCGCCTGCTCTAGAAGAAACCAACCCCAGAGCTGCCAACTCCTGCCTATGCAAGGGCCCTGACACCGCTGATGAATACTTCAGAGTGGGGACCACAATGTTGTGCACACAAGCAACAGCAGAGGGGTGTGCAGTCCCTGCGAGGACTGATATATTGAAACTTGCTGTAACCTCTCCAGACACCTGTGTCCTGTTTTCCCTCAGGGCCGGAGACCTGTCACCTTGATTGGGTTCAGCCTGGGAGCCAGAGTCATCTACTTCTGTCTGCAGGAGATGGCTCAGGAGCAAGGTAAGTCCACTCATTGTCACAAACAAACATCCTTCTCAAGTTGGTCCCCCAGGACACTGGTTCTGGGCCTGGGGTCGTCAGTTTTGCAAAGTACATTCCCAGTCCTTAAAATAACAGTGAAAATGAATGGTCTTTAAATGGAAAGAGGCTTAGTTCTGTACATGAATGCCAGACCGTCCCATCATGATGACAGCGGTCCTTGTGCTCTGATGCATGTTCTTGTGTGGGAGTGACAGTGAGGAGGACAAAGTCAAGGGGTCTGCAGGACCACACTTACCATGAAGCCCACGAAGGAGGAGCCTCCATTATCTCTTCCAGCTTCTAGTGGCTTGGCCTCCCTCAGCAGTCCTTGGCTGTCCTTGGTGGTCCTTGGCTATTGTTAACCGTTCACCGAAGTCCATGGCATCCTTTGTTGGTCCTTAATGGTGCTTGCCCCCTCTTAATGGACCTTGGCAGTTCTAAGCATCCCTTGGCATTCCTTAGTGGTGCTTGGTCGCCATCGGTATCCCTTAGTGGTTCTTGGCCATCTTTGGTGGCCTTTGGCATGCCTTCGCTGCACTTGGCCATCTTTGGTGGATCCTGGCATCCTTTGGTGGTCCTTACACTGTAAGTACTTTGTTCCAGTCTCTGTGTCCACCTTCCATAGAACCACTTCTTGTTCCTCTTCTTCCAAGAACAGAGTCATTGGCTTTAGGGCTGAAAGGATGAACAGGGCTGGTTGGTCGGCGGAAGAGTCATAGGCCATGGTTATCAGCGTTAGAAAGAGCTTTATTAGAAAGAAACCAGGCCTGGAGAGACAGAAAGATGGCAGGAGCAGAGAGGAAACAGAAAGAGGAGCACAGAGAAAGAGCGTGGGGATCTGTGTGTGACTTTTTAAAGTAGGGACGCAGTCGCCCATTGATGACGTAAGGCGCCTGACAAGACCCCGAGCTGTGCATGTACAGAATCCTAACAAGGGCCATTCTGACCCTGGACAATTACAAGATCTTTAATTACACCTGCGTAGACCCTTTTCCCAGAAAGACTTTATTCACAAATTCTAGCTGAACAACTCTTCTAGGAGGCCACATTCAGCCTATCATAGATCCCCTGGGGAGTGTGTAAGGCCCCTGTATCATTCTCTCTGTAATGTGCTAAAACAACAAAAGGTCTGAGGGGCCTGCCACTGGTGGGTGAGAGCTTGGGGGGGCACTGGCAGGGGAGAGCTGCAGGGGGAAGAGGGGGGGAGGTGCCACTGGTGGGTGAGAGCTTTGGGTGGGAGAGCACTGGCAGGGGAGAGCTGCAGGGGGAAGAGGGGGGCTGCCACTGGTGGGTGAGAGCTTTGGGTGGGGGAGCACTGGCAGGGGAGAGCTGCAGGACACAATACCAAGGCAGCTCTGCTCAAATCCATCTACAGAAGCTGTGGGGGAAGAAGCTGTTGGGAGGGTGAGCTGCAGAGCACTCTGGGTATGCCGCTCTTGCTGGGACACAGGCTTCCCTGCTCCCCCACCTCCTGGTGGCACTTATAGACGCAAGACACTGAAGACAAGAGGAAGATCTGGAAGAGAGCTCCAGCATGCACGCACGCACAGCGAGGCAGATAGGCAACGAGCAGCTCGGAGTGGCAGCCGCTGTTCCCAAGACCTCACTGAGCATTGCTTTGAGCTTCCTTTTCCCCAGTTACAGAACTGGGGGCCCTACCCCTTGTTCTGAAGAGCAAGTGGGGTACCCACACAGTGTTTTTGCCAATCTTTAAACCAGCCAGTGCAGGGATGGCATGGGAAGCCTTGACCCATCCGTTTCTGCTTACCCAGAGCTACCCCTCTCCTTGGCCAGCCTAAGAATATGACACAACTGCTCCCCAACCAGCAAGAGCAAAGGTCTGCCATCAGCTAGACCTGGAAAGGCCAGGATCCATTTCAGCACTGGTATTACCAAAAGGCCCTGGAAAAGTCCAGAGCTCAAGAGTGTGGTCGGCCCATTCTTGCTCTTTGTGGACAAAATGTCCCCCACCATCAGACTGACAGTAGGGGCTGTTTTCCTGGTTACAGACAACCTGGACATACCACCCTTGGCACTGGCCACAGAAGGTCCACACCTGGGCCCCTCCCCCACCCACCTCCAATCTCCTTGAGCTTGTGGCAGCCTTCTTCCCCTGCTTGTATCTAGTCAGTGCAAGCGATGGGGAGACACTGTGGTCCCGTTTCAAGTAGTTCTGGATTACCTGCAACCACCATACAAAAGGGCCTGGCAGCCAGCTCTGGGGTATGCTCACCAGGAAAATCCAAGCTGAGGTCAGAGGTCAGGCAAGAACCAGCAAGAAAGCAGGGGTGAAAATGAGTAAAGATGGAAGATGTTGGACATGTCTTTCTGTACACATTCTTCCCTCTCTTAAGTACCACGGATGGATGGATGGATGGATGGATGGATGGATGGATGGATGGATGGATGGGTGGGTGGATGGGTGGGTGGATGGATGGATGAATAGATGTTAGATAGATAGATAGATAGATAGATAGATAGATAGATAGATAGATATGATATTGATGTATAGCAAGTCAATCCACCTGCCTCAGGTAACTAACCTATAATGCTCTGGACTACTGGATGAACCCCGAGAGAGCCACAGTGCCTCCCTTTCCTCAGCTCTTGCCACCCCCTACGACTTTTCTGAGTCCCAACAGCTTCAAACTGCTGTGTTCCGTGGTGCTACTTTATACAAATGGGCACTGCGCTGCTTATCTGTCTTAGGAAAAAGCGGGGGTAAACTTCTCAAGTGGTGAAATCTTCTATATAAAAATATACATGCTCTATGGGCTGGAGAGATGGCTCAGCGGTTAAGAGCACTAACTGTTCTTCCAGAAGTCCTGAGGTCAGTCCCCAGCAACCACATGGTGGCTCACAACCACCTAATGAGATCTGGTGCCCTCTTCTGGTGTGCAGGCAAACATGCAGATAGAATAATGTATATATAGTAAATAAATAAATCTTTAAAAAAAAAAAAACATACATGCTCTAAAGAGGCAAGAGGGGTGTATCAGCCAGCTATGGTTACAGCGACACTACATAACAAAGCACCCCTAGACTCAGAGGGTTGCAACACAAATATACTCGGGAGCTAATAATGGCTGGCTGTGGTTTGATTGATCTGACACAGGCTGTGTTCCGGCTGTGAAGTCAGTGGGCCTTGCTGCCAGCAGCTAGCTAGATTTAGGTCATGTCTGTGTGTATTCATTTGGAAGGTTGCAGGGACAGCAGCCACCTGGAGTGAACTCTGATTTTGGTAGCTCCCTGGAGTACCAACACCAGGCAAACAGGCAGACACACATAAGACACCCTTCTCTTGTATCCCAGACCCCAACAGCCTGTCTGTTGTTAGAGACTCCTATAAAAATCCCCTCTCCAAACAAGCTGGACCTCTTCCCATGATCCCCTGGCAGCCTAATGAGATCTCCACCTCCACTGCACCCCTCCTGCAGCGGGTCACAGTTGGAACCCCTGGACAGCCCCGTGGCCTCACCTTGAATCTGTCTGTTGTCACTGGTTCCTCACTGCGCTGCTCTCGGAGGCTGTTCCCCCAGGAGGCCTTTGGAATGCTGTCATCTTTTCTGCCCTTTCCCGACCCCGTGTGCAAGCCGTGCACCTGGCTCCTCATTTAGAGTGGCATGCTCTTATTGGTAGAAGCAGTTCTTCATGGAGGAAAAAAAAGCCAGCCCCTGCCTCCAGATCGTATAAATTACACACTACCACCATCCATCTAATGCAGTGGTTCTCAACCTTCCTAACACTACACCCCTTTAATACAGCTCCTCATGTTGTGGTGACCCCCAACCATAAAATTACTTCCGTTGCTACTCCGTAACTATAATGTTGCTGCTGTTAGGAATCATAAAGTGAATATCTGATATGAAAGATGTCTGATATGCGACCCCTGTGAAAGGATTGTTCTACCCCCCCATGGGGTCAAGACCCACAGGTTGAGAACCACTGCAAGCCAGGCTTCTGTTCCCCTGCTGGGCGTGATGAGTCCCATTACCACTTTACATGGTCACTGGGAATGAGACTGCCTAGCAGCTGCCTCCCCTGTGTTGAGTCTGGAAGCTGGAGAGAGAAGAAAGAGAGAGATAAGGGCAGTTGGCTTCTCAGGGGTTGACTAGAGCAGCATGACCCTTGGGTGTGCCTGCACACAGCCTTTGGTAATGGCTCCCAAAGCAACTTCCTCTCTGGGTCTCTTGCACCTTTCCTGGCCTAAGGGTAAGAACACAAAGCACACTTGGCTTGGTCGCTAGGCGCCTCTTACCTCACCTCTCCATGCCTCAGTCTTCACCTAAATATGAGACTCTGCATACTTACCCCAAAGGGTGGCTAAGGGATTAAAATGAGATCCCAGATGTGGAAGCAGCTGGCTCCGATGCGTGCGCTCTGCAAAGACTGATTTCTGTCTGTAAGCTCTAACGTAAGATCGTACAGGGCACAAGAAGGGAGGGAGGTGCTGTGTGGATGAGGAGACACCCAATTCTCTGGGTCCTTGAACTTCAAAGGGTCCCCTTTCCAGCCCCACAGTGGACAAGAACTCCAGATGGGCAGGGCCTGTCACCCCACTGCCTGGCATGTCAGGGTATTTAGCACAGACGGGAGCTTGACTTGGGGTGAGGGAAGCAAGCAAGGTCACCTGCATGTGAGTTGGTGTGGCCCGGCAACAGCCATGCTCTGAGCTGGGGCAAGTATTTCCTCATTTCTCAGCCCCCAATACACAGCAGCAGCCCGAGGAGGTGGGTGTAGGGGCTCTCTCCCTGCTTCACAGATGAGAAACTGCGAAAAGGCCGTCCACAAGGATCTAAGTATAGAGCAGGTACCATTCTTCATCAGCGTTGTATAGAGAGGACACAGACCCCAAACCGTGGCAGGCATCGTGTAGAGGGGGCTGGCAGAGAGGTCCTCTAGGGAAATCACCAACACAGACACAGGTGGAGTTCCAGAGCGCATCTGGAAGTAGTCTGCCTGGGGTTTCCACAGCCTACACAAGAAGCCTGCTGTGGGGGGACGGGGGGCGGGTGGGGGTGCTGGCATGCCGGGATGCGAGGTGGAGCTGGGGCGGACTGGTTGGAGGCTAGGGAAGGCTGAAGTCTCTAAATCCTGGCACAAATGAGCCGTTGAGTCAGTCCCACCAATGAGTTGCTGGAGGGGTGGGCACTGGGCCACCTGTAGCCCACCCACGCATGCTCGATCCCACACCCGACACACACAGCAACTCTGCAGATTCCAGGGGCCTGCAGAGACCCTCTTCTCTACACAGGACACAGACTTCTCAGGGACAGCCGAGGCCCACAGCTGACCTCCCCTCCGGCATCGCCCGCTCTGTGGAGCTGCAGCCACACTCACACACCCAGCCAACCCGTGTTCCCTCTCAGTGCGCCCCCATCTCTGCTTCTGACAACCCCTCCCCCTCACCCTCCCCCAGTGCAGGCCTCGCTCCGTCTGGAACGTTCTCCTTCAACAGTAGCAGTAATCACATTGACATTAACTATTCTCCTGCACCTAGAAGTGCTGAACTCTCAACATACAGTAGCTCGTGTAATCAGCAGCCCTGTGAGAGAACTCTGATTAGCGCGGCTGTTCCACAGATGAGGTCACTGAAGGACCTGAGCTTACTGGGGAGCCCGATCACAGGCCAGCAGGTGGCAGGGCAGGCAGCCTGGCCTTGTGACATCCACCCCAGTGCTGACTGCACTCCTGGCTGCCGTCCACTCTCCCCAGGTGTCCCTTCCCTGCACTTGCTCCTTCGCACACCTGTCCTACAGGCCCGTGAGTGACTGTGACCTCAGGGCCGGTAGGATATCTCAGTGGGCAGGGTGTCTGTCACCAAGAGCTGAGTTCACTCCCTGGGACCCAGTCATGGAAGGTGAGAAGGAAGGACCGTGAGAATGGAAGGGAGTGGTTTGTCTTCCCACCTCCATCTTAGCGGTGACATGGCACAGAGATGCGGGTCCATAACAGAGGCCGGGGAGACTTTGAGTGTCTAGAACATGCTGGAGGGCTGAAATGGTTCAGCAGAGAACAGTACATGAGTTAAGTTCCCAGGACCCACGTGGCAGGGGAGAACCATTCTGCAAGTGGTCCTCTGACCTCCACATGTGCACCTAGGCACACACAACCACACACACAACAAGTAAATAGATGTGTAGAATGTGCTGGAATTTTCCAGAGTCCAGCAGACATGAGCTGGCATGTAGGTGGCCTCACCTGTAATCCTCACTGGAGGAAACTTAGCCACCATAAGGGTCAGGGACGGCAGGTCCTGTTTCTTCCTGTCGCCATGCCTGCCTGTTCGCCAGCCTGGGTTACTGACCATGGAGCAGCAATCCCCAGCCGGCCGCCATCTTGAATGGATTCCTTACCCTCTTTCCCAGGCTCCTGTTCCACGACCAGCTCTTTCCAGCTCCCTGTCTGGTTCCAGACAGCCCTGGTTATTTAGCACCCAATTAATCGCAGACAGGAGAGCCTCTCCTAATGGCAAACAAGCTGCCGTGATCTGAGGGGTGAAGAGAAGGGTCACCCTAGTGCATCAGAATCCACACACTGTTTTCTCGAGTCCCCTGGGAGCCAATAATGACCTGTGGTTATAAATCCCAGAGTCACCTGTAAGTCTCTTCCAGGCTCCCCTTCACCCTCCCAACACTGGCTCATCCTTCCTCCCCTCTCCTCAAGGTGCAGGGGGTGAGGGGGTGGACCATTGTCTTCATGCCTAACGTCCCTTGGGAGGTGATGCTGTGGACCTTGGGTGTTGCTGCTCTGAGGATTGAGCTACAGTTCACAGGGCCTCTCACAGCCTGACCTGCCCTTCCTTCAGGTTCAGTGCAGTTAGCTTCATTTCAGATAAGCGTCACCTAGAAGCCCCTTGAGCATAGGGATCTGTCTCACCGACTTCTGTGGCCCCTGTACCTGGAATAAATCCATCAGGGTGTGTGCTGTGAGTGATTTGAACTCGATGCCTAGCAAGCCATCACAGTGTATCAGTCAGGATAGATAAGGTTATAGGGTAGTAAGGATAGATAAGGTTATAGGGTAGTAACAAACATCCCTGACTCTCTCTTTTTTAACTTTATATTTTTCATGTGTGTTATGTACATGTATGTATTCATGTTGACATGTAGATGGGATACACATGCATGTGTGTACATGTGTGCACATCCATGTGAATCCTCAAAACACTCTTTCACCTTATTCATTGAGGCTCAGTTCACCCAGAGCTTTTGGATATGGCTGGTCTCTTTAGGCAACTCACTCTGCCTCCACCTTCTGGAGCTGGAGTCGTGGGTGGGCTGCCAGACCCACCTGACATTTTCATGGGCTTTGGAGATCTGAGCTCCAGTCCTCACTTGCAGGGACAGCACTTTCACCACTGAGCCGCCCCCCCCAACCCCAACATTGCCCACTCTTTTTCACTGTATTTATTTTATGTATGTGAGTATTTTGCCTACATGTTTGTCTATACCCCACCTGAGCGCCTGGTGCCCTGGGAGGCCAAAGGAGAAAGTAGGATTCCCAGGGACTAGCGTTAGAAATAGTTGTGAGCCACCATGTGGGTGCTGAGAATTGAACCCAGGTCCTCTGGAAGAGCAGCCAGTGCTCTAACCACTGAGCCACCTCTCCAACCCAATGTCCCCCCCTCTTTTTTTTTAATTTATTTTATGTTCATTGGTGTGAAAGGTGTCAAATCCCCTGGAACTGGAGTTACAGTTGTGAGCTGCCATGCGGGTGCTGGGACTTGAACTCAAGGACCTCTGAAGAGCGGCTGCTCTTGCCTGCTGAGCCATCTCTCCCACTCTTAAAGCTGTAGAACGACAAAGGTTTCCCACTGTGGGTTGCCAGGTGTGCTGCTAGCTGTAGTCACTCAGCCTCACACTTCACCAGGCTCTCTTTCCTGAACCCACACTAGAAACGAGCAGCCAGAAGGCCTCAATGGGATTCTGGCCTCTGTGATGAATTCTCAGCTAAGGGGTAGGCCAAGACCATACGGGCCCTGTCTTAGTTACTGTTCTATAGCTGTGAGGAGACACCATGGCCAAGGCAACTCTTATAAAAGAAAGCATTTAATTGGGGCTTTGTTTACAGTTTCAGAGAGTTACTCCATGATCATCATGGTGGGAAGCAGGCAGGCATGGAGCTGGAGCTTTACATCCTGATCTGCAGGCAGCAGAGGGGGACGCAGACACTGGGCCTGACATGGGCTTTTGAAACCTCAGAGCCCACCCTCTAGTGACACACTTCCTCCAACAAGGCCACGCCCCCTATGCTTCTAATCCTTCTCAAACAGTTCTGCTCCCTGATGAATTTCTGAGCTGCACTTTCTTTGTCTGCAATAGGAGAACTTCCTTCCCTAGCTCTCCCTCCCAGAACAATCCTTCCAGCTTGGAAGGTGTGGGAAACCTTCTTAGGAAACCCAGATGAAGCAAGCCCTGAGGCTCTTAGGGCAGAGCCTCGGTGTGCGGTCCCAGCAGCTCAGAAGCCCAGCCTCCAGCTCTCCTGCAGCACCCAGGGTATCAGCAGCAAAGGGGTAGAGCCAAAGCCACTGCCCAGCCTTGGGTCCCCTCACCCTGGGAGTGTGGCCAGGCAGATCCCAGCCAAAGCGAGAGCTGCTTTGATAGCGGTCAGCTCTAGTCTGCGCCCACTGTGCAGGGAATCAGAGGGGACGGGCTGGTGGAGGCGCCTGGAGACGTAGGGCACTAAGGGTGGGAATGAGTGTGTAACAGAAATGGCTGATACAGTCCACCCGGGAAGGCCCAACCCTCTGCTCCTTCATCAGGTTATACTCTAATACACATCCTCCTCAAGTCTCACCCAACCCATGAGACAGGTCACTCCGCCTCTGTTTTCTACATTCAAGCTGGGGTTTAGCAACAGTGAAGTCAGGACTGGAAAGGTGGCTCAGCGGGTGAAGTGCCTGCCCGACAAGCACAGGGACGTGAGTTCGAATCCCCTGCACCCACGTAAGAAGCGATTGGCCATGGCGGTGTGTAATCCCGGTGCTGTGGAGGCAGAGGCAGGTGGAGGTGGAGTCCTAGGGTCTGCTGGCCAATCAGTCTAGCCAAGGTGTCGAGTTCAAGTAAAAACGAAGTGGACAGTCCCTGAGGAGCGACATTGAGGTTAACCTCTGACTTCCACACACAAGCATACCTATACACGTACCCACACGTTAAGAAACAGGAAGATGGAGAAGGTGGACTCGCTAGTGTCCTTCCCCAACTCTGGAGCTCCGACTTCACCATAGGATTTTATGGCAGCCACATCCCAGATCACAGACCACAATGATAGTCCACTCCATTGGCTCATTTATGGAACGCTTACTGTGTGCCAAGTTCTGTTCCAGGCTGTGGAGAGATGAGAGAGACATTCTCACCCTCATGGAGCTGGGTGGATTGAGATAAAAGCCCTCCCAGAGACATAGGTTGGGATCTGAGGTGGGGGAAGGGAGTCAGCCGTGGGTGTGCCCGTCGTCCGACCCAGCCACTGGCACATAGCAGGCGCTTTGAGATGGGTGCCCTCTCCCTGCCTTGCACATCACATTCTCGGAAGCCACCTGGTGGAGGATGACATCTCTTCACACTGCACCCTGGAGTGTAGACCATCATTTCCACCACTTCAGACACTGAGCACGTGGCTTAGGAGAGAGCCACCGTCATCACCAAAACCAGCTTCCAAGAACAACCGTTTTGCCGCCTCTGTATTTCCAGCTAACTGACGTATGACTGAGATATATGAAGACAGCCATGAAGCGTGCTGTGAGCCCCTCCCACAGAAGAAAACAACCAAGGCCTTTGGAGGAGAGGGTCAGGAGCCGCCTTAGCCTAAAGGACACCACAGTGCACAGGATGCATGGGCCGGCTGATGGAGCCATTGTCCAAGCCTCCCAGTGACCCTGCCACACCAAGATGCTCCACTCTAGCCTGCCTAGCAGCTCACATGGATTGTGTGGACACCCACCCCACCCCTGCTGCCCGCTCAAAACCCAGACAGGAAGCACACCTGCCAAGTGAGCAGGATATGAGCAATGCCAGAATTACCCGAGATAAACAGTGCCCCCCTCCCCCGCCACAATAGTGGACTGTCTCGCCAGCCAAGGACATCATCAATTTGCTTTGGAAATGATGCCAGCTGGTGGCAGGGGTAAAGGTGATGATGTCTGCTGCCAAGTAGGGGCTCCATTGGAGCACTCACTGAGAGACCCTGGGCCCCAGATTGTAATGAACTGTTCCTTCATTTTTTTCTATGTATTTGCTCTGAAAAGATTTTTAAAATTGGACAGTTGGAGAGGGAGTTCAATTCAGACTGACTCATACTAGCTGGCTCTGCCAGGAAAAAAAGCCCTATGAACCAAGAAATCAATTCCTGCTTCAGCTTATTTATGCATTTATTCTCCTCTTCGTTCTAGAGGGACTTGAAGGGAATTAATTAAGGGCGCTACATATTGTCTCTGCCCGGTGGCTCTGTCCATGCGGTCCACACTGAGCCAGCATGCCTCGGGGCATATTTGCTAAGCAATTAAAAAGCCTGCTTCTGCTGGACCCTGGGGTCCCTCACTTCTGTCCACCCCGGCGGGCTCCCCATCCCTTCCCCATCTACAGACTCATTTCATCGCCCTTCCAAGTGTCTTTGAGATGCAGGACAACAGGGGAGAATCAGAGGAACAAAGGAGCACTGGATGTAGAGTTTAGAGACCCGAATTCAAGTCCAGACTCTGCTGATTTCTGTCTGGGCGACCTTGGGCAAGTCACTTCAACGCTCCAAACCTTAGGCTGATTAGTAAAATGATACCACTGCCTGTGGTAGTTATTCTGGGTTTTAACAGTTGCCACTTGCTGGCTGTGGACTATGTTACAGGCCTATGTGTGAAGGGCTTTGCCTGTTTTCTCTCACTGAATAAAAACATCACTGAGAGGTCAGCACTGCTTGGCTCTGGTGAGGTGAAGGCCAGAAAATACATCAATGTGCCTAGCAGAGCTAGGGTGTGACTTGGTGATAAAGTGCCTGCCTAGCATGTACCAGACCCCAAGTTCAGACCCCAATACCACAAAGAGAAGGGTGGGACAGTATGGGAGATAAAGCCATCAGGAAGTTTCCATGCAAGAGAGCAGAGCCTGGATCCAGCAGAAATGCTCATAGCCAAGCCTGCATCCAAACCCATTTGTGCTCTTCCCAGCTGAGCAAGCAAATTCCACATGTTCAGTCTCCTGAGGAAAGGGCCCAGTGATGCTTTCTTCACAGAACTAGTCATACGGTTAAGTGGGAATGCATCTCTAAAGCAGTTAGGTTCGTGGCTGGCCAGGAAGCAGTAGCCATGCAGGAGATTTTGCTACAGTCATCATTACCCTTTGTCTCAGCATATCTGTCACTGGGACAAACACCGTGACCAAAAGCAACCCGGGGAAGAAAGGGTTATTTCACCTTACACTTTACAGTCCGTCCCTGAGGGGAAGCCAAAGCAGGAACTCAAGACAGGAACCTGGAGGCAGGAGCTGAGGCAGAGGCCATGGAGGGGTGCTGCTTACTGGCTTGCTCCCCACGGTTTGCTCAGCCTGCTTTCTTATACACCTCAGTTAGGTTCGTGGCTGGCCAGGAAGCAGTAGCCATGCAGGAGATTTTGCTAGCCTAGGTGTGGCACCACCCACAGTGGGCTGAGCCCTCCCACACCACACTCATTCATCCAGAAGGTGCCTCACAGACTTGCCTGCAGACTGAGCTTGTTTTCTCCATTGAAATCTTCTTTCCAGATGACTCTAACTTGTGTCAAGTTGGGGGCGCGGGGGGGAGAGCAGGACACTGTGTGTTTCTCTATTATTAGCCTGTGCAGTAATTATGCTATGAATTTAGCTATTAGCTTCCTCTTAGTCAAGGCAAAAAACAAAAAGTACTGACCAGGGGATGCATGGGGACATGGAGATGCCAGCTCCACAGAGAACAAGGCCTTCCATTTCAACCCAGCATGTGCAGTCTGCGTTGAGCCATTTCCTTAAAGGGCCTAGGTTCTCCGTTCAGACTTAATTAGCCGCCGTTGGAACCTCAGTGTCTCTGGCCTTTACTCATTAGAAAGGTCGGGCTGGAGGTTCCAAACTGGGAGCTGTGGGCAGAATGTCAGGCTGGAAAGATCTTTATCAGCTCGGACTGAGAACTGTCCTGGGGAACCGCAGCAGGGACTTCTTCAGATAATTACCGCTGTGGCTTTTGGTGAGCGCCTGGGGACCCGAAGACTTAATTAGGCCACAAGTCTGGGTCTGGTTGGTTTTACATTCTGTAATCCAGTGACTGTTAGCTGATGCAGCTTCGTGAGCCTGGCGTGTGCTAATCACACACTCAGAGCGTGATCCCAGTGCGGAGTTAATCAGTCCTGCCTGGCCTCTGCAGAGCTCTGATGGAGAATACTGTGCCCTCGCCCGCGTGCCAAGGAGGGGAGAGCTAGTGTGTGTGGAGCACAGAACCACAGGCACAGCTGTCCAGCAGCCCCCCTTCCTACCTTTGGGTAATCACCCACCCCCATTCCTCTCCCTGCCCCCCTCTTCCCCACCCCTTCCCCCCAGGCTCTCCCCTTACCTAGCCCCTTCCCTCTCCCACCCTCTTTTCCTTTTTCCTCCCTCCCCCCACCTCCCACCCTCTGACTACTACCCCTGTTTTCAAGAGAATAGTCTCAGAGAATTTAAGGACTCTGTCACAGAGTATTAGTCTAGGAGGCCCAGCAGGTCCGCCCCTTGCGGACACGCACATCAGGGTTCTTCCTAGTGTCCCATGAGGGTGGTGTTCTGCTTTGTATGGTGTACCTTCCCTGCCGGCTTCTCAGGTCCTGTCCTACTTAGAGACACCTCAGTGCTGTGGTCAGCACAGCTCCACCTTGTTGTGGCTTTGGGGGGCAATCTTCACAGAAGCAGAGGGCCCAGAAGCCACTTGCTGTGCAGTACCCCCTACCCCTCACCCCCCCACCACCACCAGCACACCACCCTCACCACCCCCACCCCCCACCCCCATCTTCGAGGCTAGCATTTAGAAGCCCCTGCTGGAGAGTCTGCCTTGCATTGGGAGCCTGTGCAGAACTCGGCAGATCTTCAGATTTCCTGAGAAATGGCCACCAGTGTGATCCTTGCTTTTATTTTACTGGATGAACATTTATTAGGCACCAAGTCTACAAAGCAGAGAAGGAATTGATATTTACCTGTTTGACAGTTGGTTCCAGACAGCCTCCCATAGAACCATCCTGACAGGCTTCTTGGGACGTTTTCCAGATGAGGATATGGCCAAGTGTGGTGTCAGTCTCTCTTGTGGCCACTTGACAAGCGGTGCTTTCCAGGAGGAAGGGCTTATTTTTGGCTCGTGGGATGAGCGCACAGCTCAATCAGAGAAGAGGAAAAGCTACCATCAAGGTAGAATTGTTTTCTCTAGGCTTAAGGGGAGCCACCAGGCAATGGAGACTCTTCTAAGATGGGAGTCAAACTTAGGAGGTCCACAGACACATTCTTGTGTTTCAAGGACATTGAGAGACACAGGTCGTGCCGGGTCTCAGTCCTAGCTGAGGCACAGGGCTGCTCAGGCAAGGAGTAACCATTGTTCTCTGCCAACAGCGGCGTCAGCCGCTCCAGAAATAAAGAGTGGCAAAGCTTCTACCTTATGCAGTCGCAACTATTCGGCTAGGAGACTGAAGGAGAGGACTACGTGGGTCTAAGAGTTCAAGGACAATCTGCACAACAAAGTGGGACCCCCATCTTTAAAACAGAGAGAGAGCTGGGTATGGGGTGCTTATCTTTAATCCCAGCCCTCGAGAGGCAGAGGCAGGTAAGACCTCTATGAGTTTAAGGCCAGCCTGGCCTACAAGAGCGTGGTCCAGGCCAGCCATGGCTACATGGTGAGATTCTGTCTCAGAAAAATAAAAATAAATAAATAAATAAAAATAAAATATATACAAGGGGAAGAGGCTGCATGTGTGAGGCCCTGGGTTTAAGCCTCCTCCTCACTGCCAAAACGAAATACCAAAACTACCGAAACAAATAATGGGTGTCATAGCTCCCACTTGAAGTCAGGGAGAAGAATTACCCCAAATTCAAGGTCAGCCCAGACGCTAGATGCGCACCTGTCTCAAAGAGAGCAACCATGAGAGCAAGAAAGCCTGCAGCAAGTCAGGGGTGGGCAGAAACAGGTCTGTATTAGCGTATTTCTAGAGAGGCAATTGTGTAGACTAATCAGCTTCCCCACTAACTGGCAGTGAAAATTCTCCCATTACAAATACCCCAGAAATGCTAATGAAGTTGCGGCAGATACTCCGATACTCTTGGAAGTGCTGAGCTGAGCCCCCAAGAGGTGAAGAAACATGAAAGGAATAGAAAATCAAAGTGTTGGGAGGTATTGGGAGGGTGAGAGCACAGGCCCGTAACCCAGCCCTTAGGAGGCTGAGGCCGAAGGAATCAAGCCTTGGGCTCAGACCTCATGCTTAGAAAACAGTATGTTACAGTTGTTTAAAGACTGAAAGTAAGTAGAAAAGAGCCAGAGGTGTGGTGGTACCCACCTTTAACCCCAGCACTTGGGAGGCAGAGGCGTGCAGATCTTGGTGAGTTCGAGGCCAGCCTAGGCGATCTACAAATCAAGTTCCAGATCAATCAGGTCTACATAGTGAGACCCTGTCTCAAAAAGGAAAAAAAGAAGTAGAAAGAAGCCAGAGGGATGGCAGTGCAGAGCGCTTTGACCCCAGCACCCAGGAGACTGAAGCAGGAGAACCGTGAGGTCCAGGCCAGCCTGGGTTGCATATAGAGATTCTGTCTGAAAATAAAAAGATAGGAAAAAACCAGCAGATGAATAAGACACTAGAAAAAAAAATAAAATATAATGAGAGATTTGAAAATAAACCAAATGAAATTTCTGGATATGGGAAAGCAGGGTGGAAACCATACTGGATGGCTCAATAGCAGCTTAGATAGAGAAAGAGATCACTGCCAGATCGATCTGTAGAGATTACCCATCATGCATCATGAGGGGGGATAAGGGAATGGAAAAGAGGAAAGAGGAAGTTCCTTGGCCACCTAGTGCAAAATCTAAAAGAAGAGTGGAGGGGAGAGAGAGAGTTGAATGCCTGAGAATTTTCCAGAAGTGAGTCCTGAGCTTTAGGGAGCGGCCATGCCTGGTTAGTAGACTCCTGGGAATAAACACTGCTCACTCTGAGCTGCCGAGCAGGGGCGGTTGTGCAAAGCCGTGGCTGCCACTTTTACCCATGTGTGTGCAAGCACATAAGAAAGAACAGTCTGCCCCGACTAGATCGCTGTTGTAGAATACTAGTTTAAGATGTGTTACGCTTGTTTATGCTGTGGAACATGGGTTTAATGATGCAAAGATGTGTTGCATCATTCTTTTATGTTGCATTTGTTTAACTCTGTGAAGCTGTGTTACTGTGCCTGTCTAAAATACCTGATTGGTCTAATAAAGAGCTGAACGGCCAATAGCTAGGCAGGAGAGAGGATAGGCAGGACTGGCAGGTAGAGAGAAGAAATAGGAGGAGAAATCTAGGGAAGAGAGTGAGTGGGGAATGAGAAAAGAAGGGGTCAGCCATCCAGCCACACATCCAGAGATGGAATAAGAAGGAAAGAAGAGCCGGGCGGTGGTGGCGTATGCCTTTAATCCCAGTACTCGGGTGGCAGAGCCAGGTGGATCTCTGTGAGTTCGAGGCCAGCCTGGTCTACAGAGCGAGATCCAGGAAAGGTGCAAAGCCGCACAGAGAAACCCTGTCTCAAAAAAAAAAAAAAAGGAGGAGGAGGAGGGAAGAAAAGATAAACAGAAATAAAGAAAGGTAAAAGCCCAGAGGCAAAAGGTAGATGGGATAATTTAAGAAAAGCTGGCAAAGTTAATTAAAACTAAGGCCAGGCATTCGTAAGAAAGAATAAGAGTCTGCAGGATTTATTTGGGAGCTGGTGGCAGGCCCCCAAAGAACAAAGAGTAAAAACAACCAACTACAGATTGCAGTCCTCAGTTTACCAGAAATTGTATTTCTAAGTTATATACACTCAATTAAGGGACACTGGTGCATGCCTGGAATCCCAGCACCTGAGAGGTGGAGGCCAGCTCTGTCTGCACAGTGAGTCTGGGGCCATCCTTGGCTATGTGAGATCTTGTCAGTTAATAAATAAATAGATAAATGTTAACCTTTCTGATGGGAAAGCCAAGACCCTGTCTCTAAAAGGGAGTGGGGAGGCAGGCTGGAGAAATGGCTTAGTGGTTAATAGTATGTAGTGCTCTTTCAGAGGACCCCAATTTGATTCCCAGAACCCATGTCCAGCTGTTCACAACTGCCTATAACTCTGGTTCCAGGGTCTGTCAGCTTCTTCTGGCATCCACTGGGTGCTGCACTCATATGCCCACACACCTGGACATACACACATGCAATTTTAAAAATAATAATAAAAGATTTCTTCGAAGAATTAATTGAATAGCCCAACCCTAGAATCCGTACACTCCAGCTGACATTAACTTGGCTGACACCAGACACCAGCAGAAAAATATGGCCCACAGTGGCTCAGTCAGATGGTTCTTTCATCGCCACGATAACACGCAGTCCACTATAATCACGTTTGATGTGATTGGTTTCCCAGCTATGAAACTGTATCCACCAGTTACTTGAACCAAGTCAAACCTAGCCTCAGCCTGCCTGGGGGGCAGCCAGGAGAAGCCAGGTGGAACAGATGGATTTTGAGGTTCCTGGGGTGCAGTAATAGCTGTCTCGCTCTGTATGGGTATCAGAGATCAGAAATGAAAGCTTGGCTGTCCCCTTGAAGAATCCATCCCAAACCCTGATCAGATGGCCAAACAGGTTCCTCTAGATGGTTTCCTGCTGTGTGAGCCGAGCCTCCCGTAGGGGCGGCACTGTCGCCAGGGCCCCCATTCTCCCGATTCATCCCTCTCCCTTTGCAGTTTCCTCTCCCTCTGTGGGGTGCATGTGTGAGTATCTGTTCAATGGACTTGGTTTGGGTTAGACACAGCTCAGATCATTTCCAAGGCCTTTCTTGCAAATCCGCTGCTGGCAGATGCTCCCCCTGTTCCCCCCCCCATTCCCACCTTATCACTCTCTGCACACACGAACCCCTGATGAGAGGGAGAGGATCCATCCACTTTGCAGGTCTGACTTGAGACACTGGGGGTTTTCCAGCTGAGAGCGTCTCCTTACTGACATTGTGACGGGCATGGGGGAGTGTGCTTGTGCCTCTGTGGCCATCTGGGGAGACATCAGAAGCTCTGTGCACGCTGGCTTCCCTTTAACAAGGCCCACTGTGGGGACAGGGAGGCTAGCAAAGGTGAGACCAGCTATGGTGGTTCCCACAGGTGAAGCTGGCCCCCTGCGGCATGTTCTGTAATGTTTGGTTTTAGAATTTATACATACATAGTTTCAAGGCTGTCACTGGGAAAAGGGTGTCCCTTCTGGGTCCTGGATGGGTTTTGGAAAAACTGAAGCCAGCCAAATCTAGACTTCTAGGAGTGCCAAGTGGTGAAATGTCATCCCAGGAAGTCAGGGGGCAGCTGAGAGGTGCAAACTGACAACCAAAAACAAACAAACAATTGAAGGAAGAATGCTGCCCAGTGAGGCGGACGTTCTCGATGCAGCTGAGCGAACACTTTATTTTTAAAGATTTATTTTCAGTCTTCCATTATGTGAAGGGTGCAAGTACAATTGCCCATGCAAGCCAGAAGGGGGTATCAGTTCCCCTAGTGCATGAGGTTTGGGTAGTTGTGAGTTGCCCAACATGGGTGCTGGGAACTGAACCGGGGTCCTAGGCAAGAGTGGCAAGAGCTCTTAAGCACTGAGCCATCTTTCCAGCCCCCTGGTTTGAACACTTTGAAGTGATAGGGACTGGACATGGGGCTCCAGTTGACAGAGTGCTCAAGTAGCATGCATGAAACCCTGAGTTCCATCCCCAGGGCCTCATAAACTTGGAGTGGTGGCCTACACCTGTAATCCCAGCAGTAGGGAGATAAAACCAGAAAGGTGGCAAGTTCAAGACTATCCTCCGCTCCATAGCTTGTTCTAAGCCAACCTATGATGCATGAAATCCTGTCTCAAAACAAACAAAAATGACAAGATGGGAAATGTTATTATGTATTTTCTCACAATTAAAAATTTAAAGCCAGAGATGGAGGGTGGCTGTGGTAGAGCATTTGCTTAATTTGCACTTGAAATGTTTAAAGTGGTGCTGAGGAGTTGGCTCTGTGGTTAAGAGCACTTCCTGCGCTTGCAGAGGATCCAAGTTCAGTTCCCAGCACCCACATCAGGCAATTTACAACTGCCTCTAACTCCATAGAATCCCAGGCTGGCCTAGAACTAGCAATGTAGCCAAGGATGACCTTTGTGTTAGTTACTGTTTCATTGCTAGGAGGGGACACCATAACCAGGACAACTTATTAAAGAAAGCATTTAACTGGGGATTTGCTTGCAGTTTCAGAGGGTTAGTCTGTGATCATCGTGGTGGGGAGCATGGAAGCAGGCAGGCATGGTGTTGGAGAAGTAGCTGAGAGCTACATCCTGATCTACAGTCAGCAGGCAGAGAGGGAGGCCGGAAGCCCACCCCCGAGACACGCCTTCCACAGCGAGGCCACACGTCCTAATCTTTCCCAAACAGTCACCAGCTGGGGACCAAACATTCACATCTATGAGCCTATGGGATCATTCTCAAGCCACAACAACCTTGAACTTCTGATCCTCTTGCCTCTGCCTCTCAGAGGCTGGGTTTTCAGACACCCACCGGCTCACCCAGTTCATTAGATGCTGGGGATGAAACCTGCCACCTCCTCAGCCTTGACTTCCATTCCAAATGGATCATTCCCGGGCTAGAGGATAACAGAATTGGTAGGAATTGGAAGGAAGGGTGCCTGACCGCACATGGGGTGACAAAGTCCTGAGAGCAGAGGCTGAAGGCTTGACTGACGAGCTTTCCTTTTCGATGGGAGGCCAAAGTTCTAGGTTATAGCGGAGTGGAGAACCACCCTCCCCATGGTAACAGCAGAATATGATTAAGAGCTAAGGAGCTGAGGCAAAAATGAGAAATCCAAGCACAGAGGCTGCCTGTGTCTGTGACTTCTGAACTTGAAGATAATCTCACCCCTTTTGCAGAAGAATATGAATATTTATAAGCTTCTGGGGGCGGGGTGGAGGGTACATGCTAAGCAGGTGCTCTACTGTGGAGCTGCATCCTCAGCCCTGTGGGTCTGTACCTAAGACCTCAGACTTTCACTGGAGGGAACGCCTGAACCAGAAAATAACTTTTGTCAGATGCTGTCCCCACAGCAAGAGGACACCAGGGCCATAAAATGTTCATCTCTGGCATCTTTACAGTTTTACCTTTACTTATTTGTGTGTTGATAGTTGATTGTATTCCAGGCTGGCCTTGATCTTGCTCCATACCAAAGGATGGTCTTGAACTCTTGACCCTCCCACCTCCACCTCAGCAGTGCTGGGATCACAGGTGTGTGACCCCATGCCCAGCTTCAAACAGTAGATTGATGCTGTACATTTCCCCCGACCTTTTTCCTTTTTCCTAACACAGCCTCCTCCTGTCCTTTCCACTTCTAGAACCTTCAGAGGGTGGGTAATGGCCTCTGACCCCCATCCAGGATTCAGCGGTGGGTGGTTCTTGCCGGCTTCCCTTAGCCCACGCCTGTGTGTTGCTAGGAGCCTATCTTGTAGTTTGTGTCCAGGTTTTACCCCCATGCAGAGAGCAAACTTTTTGAATGCAAACTCAACTGGGAGTGGAAAGAGGGCTTTAGTGAAGGAATGATGAAATGCATGTCCAACCCAACCTGGTTTACGTTCGCTCTGGACTACTGTGGGAGGTTCAAGGTCAAAGGAGTGCCTTTTTAGGCTTTTCTCTGTGGCTCTCCCTAGATCTAACGGTTGCTCAGAAATCCTGCTATTGTCCCTGTTGGCCACAAGGAGGTGTGGCACTCCACCAGCTGTCCCATGGCAGATCAGCCTTGGAAGGGAAAGGAGATGGAATCCCCTAGGGCAAAGGAAGCATCTGAACGGCCATCCTGGCCCCAGATCCACACAGTTAGGCCCTCTTGGTTACTGCATCAAAAGAGAGAATGGTCCCAGGGACCTCACAGCTATCCAGAGATTCTGGGTTGCGGTCCTTGCTGGAGTCTCTCTGGCTGCGTGGCCTTGGACTGGTGCCAACCCCTCTCTGAGCCCATTTCCCCATCTTCAAGGGAAGGGTTCAAAAAGAGGGAGGCAGGTCATCCATGTTCTCGGTGGGTGTGAGCTTTCGGGTGGTAGAAAGACGCACTGCTTCCAGCTCCAGCTGTGTCACTTGTTGTCTGTGTGGCTGTGCAGATGTTTACCTTAACTGTGGCAGTGACACTTTGCAGAACTAGATCAGGCATGTGAGGGTCTGACTCGGGGCCTGGAACCCTGTAAGTTTTACACACACACCCCATTGCCCTGTGTGTGTGTGTGTGTGTGTGTGTGTGTGTGTGTGTGTGTGTGTGTTGTGGGATATTTGTTCACACTGACACTCCAAGACTGCTAATTAGGGCTGGAGGGATAGCTCGGCCGTTAAAGGCTAGGCTCACAACCAAAAATATAAGACTGCTAATTAAGTTTACCTTGAATCAGGGGACAGAGTCATCAATTGGCTGACTGGAATTAGCCATAGAGATTTTGGAGGACCCAGATGGGGGGCACAGGAAGATATCAGAAGGGGCTTAGGAGATTCTCAGCCTTTTCGATCTGGGAAGCGTGGAGAGTTAGGGTCAGCTGATCGTTCCTCCGCCGCTCTTTGGATCTATCATCAGGTTTTTACCCCAATATCTGACTCCAGAGTTTTTATTAATAATAGAACGATATAGGTAAATGCTTCGTGCATGTAGTCATGTGCAAGTGTGTATGTATATGTGCACAACAGTGATCGCCTTTATCATTATTAAGTCCCCTGCCACCCTCTACCTTTCTCCATCCCATCCCACACACGCACCACACATCCCCCTCCCATCAGGACCCACTGTGGCATGGAACACTGACAGACTCTGCTGGTATCTCTCACCAGATTGCCAAGGGATCATCGAGGATGTGGTCCTTCTGGGCGCACCAGTAGAAGGGGACCCCAAGCACTGGGAACCATTCCGGAAGGTGGTGTCTGGGAGAATCATCAATGGCTACTGCAGGTCTGTCTGAACCTCATGCCCTGGGGAAGGAAATAATATTTCCTGAGCACCTAGTGTCCCCCACATCCTTGCTGGAGACAAGAAGCCTCTGTGCTAGAAGATAGCAGAAGCTGGCCGCTGGCTGTCAGCAGAGCCGTCAGGGCCAGAGGTTCAGATCTGGGAGCCATCCCACCCTGCAGGATGGCTGTGGACAGAGGAGGGCCTTGCAGGATGATGCACCCCTGCATCAGGTCCAAGGTCACCTGCGGGATGACTCAGCAGATCAGAATTGGAGAGGGAAGCATGGGGTGGTACTTGAGACTGAAACACACGAGGGATCCAAATGGGAGTCCTTTGAGGCTAAGGGACGCACGTGTGTGCCATTGGCCGTGGAGGTGTCTGGGCTCTGTTTTGGGAACATGATTTCTGAGCAGGGGTGGGAAGGTGGAAGAGGCAGCTGTCAGTGCGGAGAGAGCCAGCACCCTGGGCAGCAAGCCCTCTGGCAAGCGGCGGGACCTGGGGGTGGGCTGGGGGAGCAGCCCCGTTTGGAGTCTGAGGAGACGCCCTAGGCATTTCATTCTGAACAGTAACCCCGAGCTCCCAAAAAGCAGCAGCCCCTCATCCCAAGCTTGCAAGAGTGAGTATCCTGTATTTTGCAGGCTACAGGCTGGTTAGCTGTAAACATCCCAAGGCTCATGAACTGCCACAGGTCCCAAGGGTTTGAGATAAGGGACCTGCAGTGAAAACACAGGATGATGATGCCCAAGTCACCTGGAGGAGGTGACAGGCTAGATGGATGAAACAGTGACCTTTATCTTTTTGAGGCAGGCTCTCATTGAGCTCAGGGTGGCTTTGAGCTCTCTATATAGCCAAGGATCCTCCTGCCTCCACCTTCCAACTGTTGGGATGCACAAACATGTACCACCAATTCTGGTTTATGTGGTACTGAGAGTCAAAAGCAGGATTTGTTCATGCTAGGCAAATACCCTGTCAAGTGAGCAGAGTGCGTGTCCAAGCCCCAGGGACCCAACTTAAATATTACAATTTAAAGAAAAATTATATAAATAGATACATGTGTGCATGTATAGAATACATACATAAATACATACATACATACATACATTGAGGGACTTGAGGGGGAAGTGGCTGCAGGTTTGAGCAAAAGTGTGCAGCCCACACTGTAAAGCAATGCAGGGCTCAGAGGTCAGAACCAGAGGGACGGTTGAACCAGAGGCTCTGGATGACAGCTGAAGGCAGAGGGACAGACAGTAGAGGGACAGACAGACAGCAGAGGGGCCTATGATGGATGAGCCTGTAGGAAAAGAGCAAATGGTAGGATTCCCATTTGAAGGATTCATCTCAGGAGGAGGAAGCACCGCTGTGTGTCAGAGCCCCTCAGAGCGTCTAGCCAACCACTCTGGTGTCCACATGGCATCCCAGAATTTGAATGCTGAGGCGGGGAGGATTGTGAGGCCAACCCAGGCTACACAGTGTCCAGCTGTGCCCAGTTGGTCAGAGGCCCAGCCCACCCGGGCTCAGGCTGATGGTGCCTGTTTCTGCCTTCAGGGGAGACTGGTTGCTGAGCTTCGTGTACCGAACGTCCTCTGTGCAGCTCCGAGTCGCAGGCCTCCAGCCCGTGCCGCTGCAGGACCAGAGGATGGAGAACGTGGACCTGTCCTCAGTGGTGAGTCCTGGTCTGTTCCCCCAAGGGCTCCCCACTGGCCTGTGTATGAGGGACACCAGGTCATGGCAGCACTTGGGGATAGGACCTGCACGGACCTGCCTCCTGTGGGCTCCATGCCAGCCTTTCCGGCTTGGCTGTAACCCCCAGGCTACTGCCAGGCAGGAACAGTTGTGTCCCATTTACAGATGAGGAAATCAAAGCTTAGAAGAATTCCTGTCTCCCGACTAGCAATTCACAGGGCTGGATCCAAACCCCTACAGTTTATCACAAACCCCTTCAAATTACCACCCCTACCCCTGACCCCCGAAGCAATAACCAGATCACCAGTCAGAGCCGCCCCCGCCTGCCCCAGCAATAACCAAAGCAAGCAGAGGACCCAGGTGCAGGGCATTGTCTAGACTCAAAGCAGTAGACCCTGGTGTTGGCCAAGCAAGAACACAATCCAGTACTGAGTCCATCATATGGGGAGTTTACTTAAGATGCAGGGTCCAGAGCCTTGGGCTCATGAGTGCTCCCTAATACTAGCCCCGCCCCCTCTTCAGCCACCCCACCACCCCTCACTTCTTCAGTTTGGAGACTAGCTGCTCCCAGACCCCTCCCTCCTCAAACACCTTGACTTTGGCTCAGCTCCTGCCTAATAATAGCTCTTTATCACATTAGGGGCCTCAGTAAAGCGGTGCTTTCCTCCTCTGAGTAATTAGAGGTAATTAGCATTGCCTTTGTGTCCCTGGCTTTCCTTGGCAGCTCGCTGCTGGAGGAGGGCCTGGCAGGGCTCCCTCTAGGACTTGCCAGGCAGCTCCCTGTGCACCAGCGGCTGCAGACCTGTCCCTTCCCTCCTCCCTGTGACAAGCAGGGGCCCCCTCTGGGGAGATAAAGGAACCCTGGCCAGGATGCCTCTCTGGGCTGCAGCAGGTGGAGGATTTACCACCCCAAGACTCACTGTTTGAAGCTGTCCAGGAAGACCTGGTCCAGAATAAACCTCCCTGTATCCCAAAGGATGTCTTTGGTCTCTACAACTTAACAAAGGGCCAACCACAAAGCACAACCATCAGTAATAGTACTAGCATTGGGTGACAACAGCCACCATGAATCAGGTGACCCTGCCAAAGGTCCCAGGAAAACATACTGATCCATCGTTCAGATGTGGAAACTGAGGCTGCAGTGAGTGACAAACACGGGCATATTAGTGACTTTCTGAGTCATTTGTGACCTCGCCCCTTGGCATAAATAGCTTAGGATCTATTTACACTCATGGTGTAGGCAGGCTTCAGTCTGCCGGGGCAGGGAAGGCCCAGCAGGAAGCTGTTCACAGAGGGGTGGATTGACAGCAAAGGGGGGCGGGCTGGGCATCCATTCTCAGCCCACTTCTAGTGACCTGCCTCCTAAAGGTTCCACGCCCTCCCAACATCACCAGCTGGAGAATGAACCGTCAAGAACGTGGGCCTGAGGAGGACGTTGTAGATTCAAGTCAGAAACCCAGGGACGCCACCTCAGAGCTTGGGCCCTCGGCCACCCATTTGTGCCACCCGCGCTCCTAAACTGTGTCAACAATGTGCAGCCCTGCCAGCAGGCCTCTATCCATGTGGTCTCCTGTGCATCCTGTCAGCCCACATGATGCTGGGGTTATTGTCATTTCATTTTACAGAAGTAGCATGGGACACCAGGGAACTGAGGGCCTCAGGACAGACAGGTGGGGTGGTGGCAGCCAGGCCAGGTCTCTTGCAAGGCAGGAAAGGGGAAATGCTGCTACCCACATGGACCCGATGACTCCTCGAGTTCATGGTCTGTCAGCTGGTAGTCGAATGAGCCTTTGCTAATTGACAGTATGCGGTGGGAGCTGCCTGGTGTGTCCCAAGGCTGCACCCCCTACCCAGAATCATTCATGGAAGATGGCTGTTTTGCATTAGTGATGTCTGGCTGTACAGGGCAGTGGGCAGGGCTCAGTGGGACAGCTGGGGAGATGGTCACGGGCTGAAAACTTGAGTCAACATCAGCTGTACCACATCCACCCGTGGTCCACCTTGCTCTCGTGACTGTAAACATGGAGTGCGACTCCATCTTGGGTCTCTGTGTAATAGGAGCTGGGGGACTGTGCATGGCCAAGACCTGGACCAGCCTATGGCAGGGGAGGCTAGTGCTGTGGGCTGTAGGTATGATGGTCACCTGAAGTCAGCTGCCGCCATGGCAGTGACACTGTCCTTGGTGGCTGCCTGTTCCCACGCAGCCCTGGCACCAGGCCTTCCCCAGGATTCAAAAGGCTCAGGGAAGCAGCTCTTATTTGTCCCTAGGGAACTGGTTAGTGTTTGTCCCTGTGGGTCTGAAGTTTCTGTTGGCTGGCATTCAGAAGTTATAGCTAGAGCTTCAGCAGCCACCCTGGGCTCCCAGATGGATCGGTCCAGCTAACTCCCCACCTCCATCTCCCCTGTGAGGCAAACTAAAGTCGGAGAACACATATTTATGCAGCACCTACTAAGCGCCAGGCACAGTGTTGTGATTTGCATGTACTTCTCACATCCCACTGAAATGCATTAGCACTGACCTGGATTGGGAGACACCTCTATGAGATGCCTTGGGGACTGGGGATGTGGCTTAGTCAGCAACGTGCTTTCCACAAAAGCATGAGGGTCTAAGTTCAGGTCCCGAGAATGTGCTGGGGTAGGGTAGGGGGGAGCAGAGACAGAGGATCCCTGGAGCTTGTGAGACAGCCAGTCTAGCCAAATAGATATGCTCCAGGGCCAGTGAGAGACCGTATCTCAAAAAATAAGGGGGATAGATGAGGAAGACCCCTGACCTTTGACCTACACACACACACACACACACACACACACACACACACACACACACACACACACACGGCGGGGGTGGGGGTGGGGTAAGAAAAGACACCCATTCTCTCACAAAGAGCTCCGAGAGGCACCGGAAACAGCACTGCCCCCTCTCATCTTGGCCCCTCTGGACTGCTGTAGGTGAATATCTGGGACTAGATCGTGCACCATATGATGTACCATGAGCAGAAGGTTATCTGACTGTTAACAGTGGCAACTGGTACCCGCGGCCGTGGCGCTGCCGTGTGGTGGCGGCTTCTGGCTGCATCATCTCATAGTGGGGTGGCAAGCTGGCCTGGTAACAAATCTGCCCTCAGGGTGACATCCCTGTCAAGCCAGAGACAGCCAAAGCCCCTTCTCTCGACACTCTCGTTTTGGGAGATAAGTTTTCACCACACATTGAGCAGGGCAAATGGGGAGTTCCTACGAGGGGAACTGGGTGAAGCAGAGGAGTGAGGAGGACCAGAGAGCTGTGAAGAAACTGAACCTACAGGCTGGGACAAAATTTTATTTCCAACTTGGGATTTTTCCTGGGGAATCCCTCCCAGCCACCCTCTGGGGGAGCTACTCCTAATGTTGGGGACAGAAAGGCCACCCACGGTCCCGGCTACTGAAGATCAAACACTGAGCCCCTGCCCTGCCTGCTAGCCATCAGGATGGGCCTTTCTGCTCCAGGGGACCCACACATTTGGAAAAGCTTTCTTCAGCTTTCCCTAGCTAGGATCCTATAGCCCCACCCCCACCCCACCCCTCACCAGTGCGCTCTGGACTTGAGAACCATCAATAATTGGGACCCTGGGAAACTGAGTGACTGGCTGAGGATAGAGCTTGGCTTGGATCCCAGGGAAAGGGTGGGC
The DNA here is from genome assembly GCF_004664715.2 of Peromyscus leucopus. Lineage (NCBI taxonomy): Eukaryota > Metazoa > Chordata > Mammalia > Rodentia > Cricetidae > Peromyscus > Peromyscus leucopus. Next base: position 140,043,540 of record NC_051064.1, read on the forward strand.
CCTGCCCACCTACCCACCATGGTCCTCACTCATGGTCTCCTTGCAGGTCAGTGGGCACTTGGACTATGCTAAGCAAATGGATGTCATCCTGAAGGCTGTTGGCATCCGCACCAAGCCAGGCTGGGGTGAGAAGGGATTCCCATTGGCTCCTGGCAGCCTGCCCCAAGATGAGCCTCTCCAGACAGCCACAGTCTCCACAGATGAGGTGATCCACCAGGATGGGCAAACCCAGGGACCTGGCCCAGGAGACTGTCTCAAAACCACCATATCTTCCAGTGCCAGGCTAGCCCAGATGCCAACAGAGCTGGACCAATCCACAGAGGCCTTGCCCCCTACTGCTGCCAATCCAGCAGAAGGACCCCTTATCTGCAGCCATGGTGTGGATCCTAACCCATTGGGCTGCCCTGACTGCACACAGGGGACCCAGGAGTCCTGTGCAGAACTGGACTGACCCCGGCAGGAGCCTGGACTCTCTCTCCAGACCTCTGTATGCAACTCTCTCTAATACCTCTGGGCTCCCCAGAGAGTTCTGGAAGTGCAGAATTCCCACAAGTGCCTTCCTTAAACAGAAAGAGCCTGGAATGGAGAACCAATGGAGAAAGCCACCTGCTCCCGAGGAAACACTGGCCGTGTGACCTGCAACGTCAACCCAGCCCCGGGCCAGTGTAGGCTCCTGCCCTGCAGGTCCCACCCAGAGGCCCAGGAGTCACCGTGGGGCTGGAGGTCCCCATACTCCTTCTTCCTCCAACTTCAGTGGAACCAAGTGTCCTCTTGACCTTTTACCCGCTCCCCAGGGCCGCCCACCAGCCCCGTTTTCAGGTGCCAATGGGGCAGCTTCCTCCCTCTGCTCTTCTCGGGAGGTGCAGTCAGCTCGGTCCCGTCCAGATGTGTAGCCTGTGTGAGCTGCACAAGTGCCGAAGGAACTGAGACACAGAGGTGATGTGAGTGGCGCCCCAGCCTGAGCTTGGGGCACGTGGTGGCCCTGGGTAGAAGAACTATAGCAAAAGGAATAAAGGCAGAATTCACAGTCGGCATGGAGAGAACTGGGCCTGGTGATAAATGTGGATCACACACAGGGAGGGACCAATAAATACTAAAGGCTTTTCTCTTGACCTTCACGGCTACCTTTCATTTTGTGCTGGGGAAACTGAGCCTCTGTGTAATTATAAAGCCTGTTGAAGGCCACACAGCTGATCAGTGATGGAGTCACTATGAAGTCTAGCTGGTTGGGACTTTAGACCCGAGCTCTATGGCCCTGCATCTGCATCTATGAGAACCTCCTCTTTGTTTCTCCCACCTCCTGTGGGTGTCAGAGACAGAGGTGGCCCACCCCCACTGTGCATGTGGAGAAATAAGACCCATACAAGGCTGTGGGTGTCACAGTATGCAGAAACTGGATGCCTCTCTAGTGTGTGTCACTTATTCACTTTACAGACACCTACCCAACTCCGGCTGCCTTTAGGACAAGCTTCTGTGTCCATGTGGAAAAATGACAGTTGACAGTGATTTGTTGTGTGTGTGTGTGGGTGGGGTGTCACAAAGCAAGCTAGTCAGATCAGAGCCCTTTACATAGCTACTTTCCAACCACCTGGGGCTTCAAGAAGATCCAGTCCACACACACACAGCCACTTCCTTCAGTTTTTGTTTATTGAGTCTCTCAGGCAGGCCTTGAGGCAGAGAAGCCCTGGCAAGCACCAAAACCCTGCTGCCAGGGCCCAGTTGAATATGATCAGCACCAAGGAGAGCTCCTGGTCACTCTGGGCAAGCCTGGGAACCTGGTTGATGGAACGTAATAAGGGCTTGAAGAAAGACCCGGAGCAGAGCTGAAGAGGAACTCATTGCGGAGAAGCATGGAGCCAAGAGTCCCCTGCCCTTGCCCACCAAAGCCAGGCCCAAGCCGGAGCCCACCAGCCTGTCTGTGGCTTCACCCCAAAGTCGGGGACATTCCTCTTCAACTCTGCTCTGCCCACCCAAGCAGCTGTCCTTTCTTTCAGCGACCCTAGGGAGGACCAAAGCAGGCAGGATGAGGAACTGGGTCGGCCTCCATCAGCTGCTTCCTCTCCGGGAAGCCCAGGGTGGAGGAAACCCACTCTTGAGGTTGTACAAGATCTGTCACCAGCCCCTGGGCCTCTAGAGGCAGAAGAGCAGATGGGGCTGGAAGGGTCCCTGAGTGGCGGGGTTCCCACCCACCAGAACAAGGAAGCTGGGGGCCTGAGTTAAGGTGTGGGAATCCAGGCTGAAAAAGAACAATGGGGCTAAGGTGTGGCTCCACGGAGAGCATTTGCTTGGTATGGGCAAGGCAGTCCTAACAGAAGGGGGGGCTGGGGACATAGCTCAGTTGATAGATTGCTTTCCTAGAATGCATGAAGCCCTGAGGTCCATCCCCAGCACCACATAAACCTGGTGTGTGCTACATGCCCGCGATCCCAGCACTTGGGAGGTAGAGGCAAGAGGATCAAAAGTTCAAGGTCATCCTTGGCCACACGGGGAACTTGAGGGCAGCCTGGGCTACATGAGACCCTAGGGGGAAAAAAATAAAAGGGAGGTAAGGAAAGGGAAGAGAGGGAAGGAGGGGAGGGGAGGGGAGAGGTGCTTGCTAGCCTTCTACCAGAGCCAAGCCCTGGCTGACCAGGGGTTAAAGCCACAGAATTACCACCTGCTGACACCTCACAGGTGCTGGGCACAGCCTTCACATTGTCTTATAAGGTGGTAACACTACTCCCCCTCGAGACCTGTGCCAAGTCCCCAAACTGCCATATACAGTTGAGGAAAGGGTCATGTTTCTGACTGGCCAGCTTCCGGCCTAAGGTGCTCTTTAGCGTTGCAATCCCCATCCTAAGGGCTGGCAGGTCTGAAGTGTCCAGCGAATGCATATGAACATACAATTTTGACTGAGCACATCTTCAGTGGAGAGGGTGGGCATTTTGAACTCCCCAGAGCCTGTGAGAACCCCAAGTAGCCCATTGATGGCACTCTGGATAGCAGGGGATTGGGCCAGACAAGAACCGGGGTGTCTAGATGAATGTGTTCTTTCCACTCACCAAGAGAAAAAGGACTACGAACAGATTGCTTTCCTGCTGGCCTGAACCAAATGGCCCATCTCCCTCAGCTCCCCCAGCCACACTACACTAACCACAGTGACCTCCATACTGCAGCACCCTACACCCTACAGAGGTGTTTCTGATCATCCTTCATGTCGAGGGGCCTGTAACGGAAGATGGGGGCTAGCTGAGGCTGTCTCATGGAGCTCGGCAGGCTCCCAGGAGGCCTACCATCTCCCAGTCTTAGGGAGAGTGGGCCGAGGTCTCTGGGATGTGACTCTCCACTGGCCAGCTCTTGACCTGGTCAGTTCGTGGGAGAACTGAGTGGATGCTGCCGTATGTCGGGCTCCACAGAGTCCGCAACGAAGAAGTTGACCACAGCGGTGGCCCTGGTGGGTGGCGGGGGGTCCCGGGTTGCCTCTCCAGGCAGCAGAAGCTGAGCTGTGAGCTGAAGGCCCGAGGTGCCCCCCGAAGCTGAGTCTGAATCTGAGTTCGGCGGCAGGGGCAGAGGCAGCACCTGCTGCAGGCTGAGGCCTGGTCTCGCACCGCTGTGAGAAGTCCACATGGAGGGGGAGGCAGGGCTGGCCCGGTGCTCCGGGGGACAGTGGATGCATGGCAGGAACCTACCCAGGGCTCTCTTGAAGTCCCGCATGAAGAGTGGGTAGATGATGGGGTTCATGGTGCTATTACAATACCCGAGCCACGTGAGGACGTCAAAGAGGCCCGGTGAGATGCAGTCACACACAGCCTGTGGGGATAGGATTCATCACACCTGGTCCTGGGCAGGGACCTAGGCGACCTCACCCGGCAGGGATGGGACAGACACACAGACACGGGTACCACAGATGAGCCATCCTCCTCCCTCCCGCCTTGGCACAGGGAGAGACGTCATTTTTTTACCTGCCCTCAGAGTCATGTCTTTTTACCTGAGCTATGTTGGCCACAAAGAAGGGCAGCCAGGTGACAAAGAACATGCCCAGCAGGATGCCCAGGGTCAGGCTGGCCTTCAAGGCCTTTCTACTATGCTTGGTGGCCAACCGCCTACTGTCAGCCGATTCCATCCCCGGGCGTGGGGTCCTGGGCACCTGTAGAAAGGAAGGCCACATAAGTTGACTGATCATAGTCACAGGCTGAGCCTCAACCCTAATACTAGACCAAGTCACAGTATGCCAGCAAATAACTGAGCCCTGATCCTTGACTGAAGCCCAACTGAAGCACCAGGCCTAACTCCAATTCCATACTGAACTTGGTGCTGGCTGCAGACAAAGCCTTACATCACCACTAAGCACAGCACAGTCTGCCCATAGGTCCTCGTGTGCCCAAGGCTTCAAGCTGAGCCTCCAGCATGGCCTGTACTGAGCCCTGATTCAGGTCCCAAACTACACCTTGTCCATGCAGCATTTCATAGGAGTTTGAGGCAGTTCAGATCCAGAGGTAGGACAGCTCTGAACGACCCTCCTGCAAGGCCAATACTCAGCACATGGGGGCATCAGAATGTAGCTCAGTTGATAGAGTGATTACCTAGCATGCAGGAAGCCTGGGTTCCATTTCTGCTACCTCACAAACTAGGTGTAGGGAGTGCCTGGAGTCGAAGCAAGCTCAGAAGTTCAAGGCTGCCCTCAGCTACAAAATGACTTGAGGCCAGCCTGGGCTACAGGAGACACAGTCTCAAAAATAAATAATATGGATGGATGGGTGGGTGGGTGGATGGATGGATGGATGGATGGATGGATGGATGGATGGATGGGTGGATGGATGGGTGGATGGGTGGGTAGGTGAATGGATGGGTAGGTGGATGGCTGGGTGGCTGGGTGGCTGGGTGGCTGGGTGGCTGGGTGGATAATGACATTCAACACAGTCAGGCACACAGCACAAGAAGCTCCATTACTTTCTAGGCTTTGGCACTTCAAGACTCAGTTACACTTGAGGAAAAACAGCCATGGCCAAAGAGCAGATTATTTGTATAGTGCATGGATTCCCTGCACATTTTGGAATTATGGTTTTTACCCTCATGGTCTACAAAACAGAAGTGTTCCTTCTTGCTATGTGCATGAAGCAAATGGTTGTGATGAGATCCTGTGTAAATGCCTAGGATGCTGGCTGGTGACTTCACATCTCCTTTTCGGTCCAGACTGACATCCAACTCCATTCTCCTCATGGACGCTGGTGGGGACCAGGGAAGGAGAAAGGTGCCACTCTCCCCAGCACACCAAGAAGGGGACAAACACCTGGAGCGATCTGAGCTTGAGACTGCCACCTGGCAACCAACTGTCCCAGATCATTATGAGGCATGGAACGAGGCTGGACCACCTCTGAGACCCTTTTGAAAATATGAGAGCCGGGCGTGGTGGCGCACGCCTTTAATCCCAGCACTCGGGAGGCAGAGCCAGGCGGATCTCTGTGAGTTCGAGGCCAGCCTGGGCTACCAAGTGAGCTCCAGGAAAGGCGCAAAGCTACACAGAGAAACCCTGTCTCGAAAAACCAAAAAAAAAAAAAAAAAAAAAGAAAATATGAGAAACCTCTCCCCAGAAAAGGATACTCATAAAAGTTTATTTTCACACATACAAAAGAAAAAGCATGCGGCTCTCAAGTAAAGGTGACTGCCACTGAGCCTGACGACCTGTGTCCAAGCCCTGGGGATGACCTCGAACTCCTAATTTTCCAAGATTTACCTCCTGAGCATTGGGATTACAAGCTTGTGCCACCATACCTGGTTTATGCGGAGCTGGGGATTGAACCCAGGGCTTCACACTAGGCAAACACTCTACCAACTGAGCCACATTCCCAGCCATGTTCTTGCCTTCTTCTTGTACTTAGGTTTTAAATACAGGGATTTGCCCAGCTTCGTTCTTTTTCTTTTAACTTATTTAGAGACATGTAGTCCAGGGTACGTAGTCCAGGCTAGCCTCAAACTGGAAATATTCCTGCCTCCGTCTTGCTAGATCCAGGATGACAGGTAAGTTCCAACATGCCTGGCTGGGTTCTGGAGGCAGCCAGAGGTGGGAAGGGTGTGGAGAGATGCAAAGATCAGGCAGAGGTGGGAAGGGAACCAGATTCCCAGGCAACGCTCTACAGATGGAGAGGGGGTGGAGGAGGCAAAGTCAGGGTCTATCAGAGCCAAGGAGCCTCAGAGCTAGCCAAATGCACTCTCACACAGGAACAGCCCTCTGCCTAGCTCCCTGCCAACTGGGCTTGCAGAGCAGAGGCCTGTCTACAATGCTGGAACCCCAGCTCTGAGCTGCCTTTCTGCAGGACTCAGGGTCTTGCTCTGGAATGTAAGTTGAAGGACAAAGCACATTGTAATGGATTTTCCAGGTGAAATCTGATGATATGACTATCGGGGGGCAAATCCACCAAAGAGCAGCCAGGGAGAGGCCCTGGTCTCTTCCCCTTGGCCTTGAAAGGTTGGCAGAGGTAAAAGCTGGGCCTTTATGATGGGTGGTCTGCAGCAGATCACAGTCCCACCCCACACTAGCTCTACGAACTTGAGAAAGAGTCCCTTGTCTACAACAGTGAAGAGAGAGAGACAGGGGGCCATAAAGATAGCTCAATGGTTACAAGAGATGATCCTCAGCTCCCAGAGTCACAGAGAGAGTGTGGACTATACATGCATGCACAGGGTGATGCCAATGTCTTACTTCTCTCTTCCCAGGGGCCATGCCCAGCCCTGCTGGGCCTCCTTCTGTTGTCTGTATGTCCCTTTATATGTCTGTGGAATGTGCCAGTAACCGAGCATGGCTTGTCATCCAGGGCAATCCGGCAGTGCCCTTCCAGCCAGCAACTCCACGTGGACACTCCCGTTCTGCTAACAACTCAACTATATGCGTGGTATAGACAAGTATGAGTGCCACAGCCACCAGCTGTCCACCCAAGGACGAGTAGCCAAATAAACCATGCGTGTTCCTGCTGCAGGACGCAGCACTGGGTTTTTTGTTTGGTTGGTTTGTTGGTTGTTTTTTTTTTTTTTTCTTTACTTTACTTTTTTTTTTCTGTACTGGGAACAGAGAGATGGCCCCTCCGGTAAAGGTACCTACTACCAAGTCCCACAACATGAGTTTGGTTTCTGGAGGAAAAGACAACTGAGCTGGGAATAGTGGTGCACACCTTTAATCCCAGCACTGAGGAAGCAGAGGCAGGAGGATCTCTGTGCATTTGAGGCCAGCCTGGTCTACAGAGTGAGTTCCAGGACAGCCAGAGCTATATAGTCAGACCATGTCTTGGGAAAGAAAAAAAAGAACTGATTCCCACAAATTGTCCTCTGACTTCCACAGGCATGCCATGGCACAATGCCCCACCCACCACACACAAAATGAATACACACACACACACACACACACACAATGAATGTACACACAATGAACAAATAAGTATAACAAAAATGTTAATGTCATTGGCTAGGGATGTACTTTAATTGGCACAGTGCTTGCCCTGAGTTCATGCTCAGCACTGTATAAACCAGGTATAGTGGTATATGCTTGCAACCTAGCACTCAGAAGGTAGAGGCAGGAGGACTAGGAGTTCAAGATCATCCTCTGCTACATAGTAAATTCAAGGCCAGCCTGGGCTACATGAGACCCTGTCTCAAAAATAAATAGGCAAGCGCTCCCTCAACAGAGCCGTATTCTCAGCCCTAGCATTCAGTCACTCATTCTTCAAACAGGGACTCAGTGGTTAAGTAAGAGCACCTGCTGCTCCTCCAGAGGACCTGAGTTCAGTTCCCAGCACCCACGTAATAGCTCACATCCATCTATAACTCAAGTTCCAGAGGACCCAACACCCTCTTCAGCCTCTTCAGGCAACAGTCATGTACATGGTGCATATACAGACATCCACGCAAAATATAAAAATGCATAAAAATGAATGCATCTTTTTTAAGAAATTAAAGTAAATAAATAAATATAAATAAAGAGCATGGTAACCAGAGAAGTTGTATTATAAAGTGAGATTGGTAAACAGACAACATGCCTCCATCATGTAAGCACTAACATAAAACACTGGTTCTTGAGGACCTGACACAAATTCAGAAGCACATGGAATAACAGCAAGAATGAGCTGTAAGTGGGCAGGAGCATCATCAGCAGTGCCGATACCAGGTTCAAGGATCTTTTTTTCTTGCTTGTACTTCTTGGGCTGGGAAGAGTACTTTCCCATCAAGCACAAGGTCCTGGGCTTCACCACCTAACATCACGAAAAACTAAAAGGAAGTATATATTCCCTTATTATTTAAGTTGCTAAGGATCAGGGCTGGAGGGATGGCTCAGCAGTTAAGAGCACTGGCTGCTCTTGCAGAGGACCTGAGTTCTGTTCTCAGCACCCACAACGGGCAGCTCGCAGCCATCTGTAACTCCAGCTCCAGGGCATCCGATGCCCTTTTCTGGCCACCACGGGCATTGCACACATGTGGTGCATATACAGACAAGCAGGCACACATAGGTACACACAAAAATTTAAATATGGGGCTAGAGAGATGCCTTGGTGCTTAAAAGCACTTTCTTGCTCTTTCAGAAGACCTGGATTCAATTCCCAGCACCCACATAGCAGCTTACAACCATGCATAAATCCAGCACCAGGAGATCCTATGCCCTCTTCTGACCTCTGTGGGTGTCCCAATATACTCAATGTACATACATTCAGGTGGGCAAAGCACTCATGCACATAAAATACTTAAATATATAAAATAAGTAAATCTAAAATTTTAATTGAAATAGATAAACGTTAAAAACAATTTGATAATCATCAGGTCACATGTGAGGCTGACAAGATGGACTTGAGCCAGACCACAGGATTTCCCACCCCAACTCTCTTTTAGCAGCTGAGTGACGTTTGGCAAGCTACAGTGCCTCCCCCAACTTCTTCTGTAAAAAGACACTACTAATACTATCCACCTCACAGGCATATGGTAAGGGTTAAATAAGGTAATATAAACCTGTTGGAACAGCTCCTCAAACCCTGTAAGTGCCGTGTAGGTTAGCTGTTATCGTTTATGTTGTAAGCACCCCACGAGTCTCACCTACTTAATGGTGATGCTGTTGGTGGCCACCATGGCAATCTTTTCCCTGGAAAGGCTGGACAGAAGACGGAAGTCCTCAGAGCTATCTATCTATTCTGCCACCAACAGGCGAGGAGGGGAACCTGTTGAGAACCTATGTGCCAGAGCCACCGTGTGTTACCTCCCTGCCTTAAGGATAGCCATCTCTAGCCCTGAAATACAGAGAGGCCAAATGACTTCTCCGAGGTCATTCAGCTGTGACAGGAGCAGGCAGGACCTGAAGGAGGGAACACTGAGTTTGTGCTCCAAGCCCCTAGCTCAGCACAGAAGCCACCTGCACTCTGCAGAGCCACCTCCTCCAACAGTGAATGTCACCTCCTCCTCCTCAGAGGATGGGGGTGGAGGGAAAACTTGTCACTGAGACGGAGGGATGTGCAGTTGGGAGGGAAGGGCAGAGCTGGGAGGAAGAGAGGGGGCAGGTAGAGGAGGGGGAAGTGAGGGGAGACAGGGGGCAGGTAGAGGAGGGGGAAATCAGGGGAGGCATGGGAGAAGACCATGGGGAGAGGAGCACCCGGGAGTGGGTTAGAAGCTGGGGGTGAAAAGCTAGGTGAGGCGGAGGAGGGACTCCTGGTTCACCCTTCCTGCCTCTCTCTGGCAGGCTGTGCACTCACACTGAAGCTTGGTACTGCCTAACAGTGCTCTTGATTCTCTGGGGTCAGCCAAGGATGAATACCCCTCCATCCAGTCCCCTCTCTCTGCTCCCTCCATCCTTCCCTCCCTCCCTCAGTTGTGTGTGTGTGTATGTGTGTGCGTGCATGTGTGTGTATTTTGAGACAGGACCTCACTCTGTAGCCCACGCTGTCCTGGAACACACTAGGTCAATCAGGCTGGCCTCAAGCTCACAGCAATCCTCCTGCCTCAGCCTTTCTCCCAGGCCGAAGTAACAAGTGTGCACTACCACATCTCTATTTTTTTTCTCTTCCCTCCCCATAACTCACTGTCTTGGTATCATGTCACTGAGACACCTTTATCCCCCACAAATCTCCTTGATACCCCAGTTCTAAGAATAGCTCCCCTCTCCCCCAGCCTCTGGCAATCCTGGGAAAACCTAGTGGGAACCACTGGCCAAGAGTGGCTCTTTAAAGGCCATTTTCACACAGAGGCATATGTGGGTCAGCGGAGAGAAATACTGGCTAGCTCCTATGTTGCCCATGCCAGGGACTGGGGGCCTGTTCCCGCCTCCTTTCCGAGGGAACTAGAGGCCACACTGGTGAAGAGAAGAGCTAAGAGAGGCTGGTCCTAAAAGGGAAGGGGCCTCACGCCACCTTCTCTGCATTCATCTGCACCCTTCCTGTGGATCTGAGTGCTAAGACCATCTCCACCTCCAGGCTGCAAGTTCCCACTCTGTCTGTTTTGTTTTTTTATTTTTCCTTCTGGTTGTTGTTGTTGTTTTGTGATGGGATCTAATATGTAGCTCTGACTGGCCTGGAACTCACCACATAAATCAGGCTGACCTTAAACTCGAGATCTACCTGCCTCTGCCTCCTGAGTTTAAGTGCCATGATTAAAGGTTTGCACCACCATGCCTGGCGAGCTGCCTTTCTGGATAAGCCGGCTCAGAAGGAGGAACAGACAAAGAAGGAGGAACAGATACAAACCCCAAGTGGATAGAGCAAGAGTGCCACACCACACACAATCCCCCAAAGGCAGGCAGCTTCCAGGCATCGGGAAACAGGCACACAGAAGGCTCAGTCTCAACCAAGTCGCTTTGAAAGCAGGGTAGTGGAGGGTCTGATGCTTCACCAGCCAAGAAATAGACTTGGAGCTGGAAATACAGTTCAGCAGTTAAGGGCATGCCTTGCTCTTGCAGAGGACTCCAGTTCCCTTCCCAGCATCCATGTCTGGTGGCTCACAACTGCTTGTAGCTCCAGATCCAAGGGATTGAACATCTCTGGCCTCCGAAGACACCTGCAGTCACATACGTGCATACACACACACACACACACACACACACACACACGCACGCACGCACGCACGCACGCGCGCGCGCGCACACACACACACACACACACAATAGCTCCTGCACACAGTAGGTGTCTAACACATGCCACTGATTGGGCTAATGAATTCACGTTATGAAAAGCTGAAGGACTCCTTCCCTATACTGAGCCTGCAGGAGGTGAGAACAAGCAGCCGTGGGAGCCAGGGTGGGGCCCTGGGCCCTCTGCAGCTCTGTGTCCGTTTCCTTCCCACCATCAGCACAGGCTGAGAGGCTGGGATAGGCTTGGCATGGTTCCGGGTGCTGAAAATACAGCAGGGAACACGACAAGCTCCTGGACTCTTACAGCTCGCTTCCTACTCAGGAGAAGCCATCAATCAATCATCTGTCAACTGGCAAGATGTTTACAGAGGCTGCTGGGAGAGCAGCGGCCTGGAGAGGACCTAGGAAGGGCAGCAGTCCCTACTCAGAAGCATGAGAACAGAAGAAACCGGAAGATGTAGCAGAAGTTGAAGAAGGACCATGTAGAAATGAAAGGGAACAGCGTGTGCAAAGGTCCTGGGACAGGAAAGAGCTTGATACTCAAGGAACAGAAAGGAGGCCGATGTGGCTGAAAGACAAAAAGCGATCAAGGGGAGAAAGAAGAGAATACAGACAAGGATCAGGGAGTCTTGGCACAAAAGCATAGAACATCATCTCACAGGACAGGACCTGTCAGGTAGAAGATTACTATTATAACTCAGGCATGATAAAGGGACGCAGTCCCGGGGTGGCAGTAGAGAGATGCAAGGTGCCCAGAGCCTGGACATGTGTCACAGGCAGAGGGGAGAGGACTGGGTACACCGTGTGAGAAGCAGAGAGGCATCCATGCTCCTGGCCTGGGAGACTAGAAAAAGGAGGTCACCATCCACTGACATGGAGAAGACCCTGGGGGCCAAGTCTGGAGCCTGGAGAGTGCACGGTTCTGTCAGCACTTGAGCAGGGCTTGGCCTGGCAACTCGTAGGTGGTATTTCCAGGCCTGAGACAAAAATAAAACCTCAACAGAGAGAACATGGGAAAAGAGCAATAGGGACCTGGGTCAGAGCTACATGGTGCAGAATGAGCTGGCAGATCAAGGCTCAGGGAAGACCTGGAAAACAGTCAGCAGGGGACATGGCATGATATCACTGATCACGGTGTTGATCAACTGTCACTTAGTCACATCTGCTCTCTCCGGGCCTTAGTTTCCCTACTGTGAAGCAGGGCTGAGGGAGAGATGCTCAGCAGGTGTTCTGGACACCAAGCTTGGCTTGGTGCCTGACAGATTGCTCAAGACAACAGCGTGTGACCGTGGGAGGCTCCTGCGCAGGTCCTGAGGTCACCATGTGCCATCCTGGTACCAGCTGGCTCACTTCACCAAAAGAACACCTGTGTGTGGGCCCTGCTGGGACCAAGGAGCCCGACAGGCCAACTTCTAACATCCTTGATCTCTGGTACAGAGCTTCCTTAAGAACGGGCATTCAGGACTTTCCAGCTACAAGTGAATTCTTTAAAAACTCACAGAGACAGTGAGAGGGCTCAGCAGGTCAAGGCACCTGCCCAGAGCTTGATTAGACCCCGGGCTCCCATGTGGTGGGGAAGAGAACCAACTCCTGAAAACTGCCATCTGTCTTCCACACACCTATCCTGGCACACATGTGCATGCTCACACACAAACACATAATAATAAATTAAAACTTAAAAATACAAACACAGGGTGTGAGCTGTGAGCTGTCTTCCCAGAAAGAGAGGGTGTGTTCTTTGTTCTTAATTCCCCTCCCTGAACTCATAACGAGACAGCCAGCCTCGGGCTCAGGCACAGCAGAGAGACCAAACACACTTCGCTGACGCTGCTGGGGCCCCTCCCACGTTCTTGCACGTATGTTTTCTGTGATTGCCCATGGTAAGGGATACTGGTTTCCCATTCCTGGAAGAGATAGGGAGTTTTCTTTCTGAACACATTCATGGAAGTGAAAAGATAAATGAGGGGGTACAAAGAAAATATCAGGTAGAGACCAGTTGACAGACTTGAGATGGGGGTTGGGAGTGGGAGACACAGGAAGGCAGAGAAGCCCCACCCCAGATGATTCTCTTTCCTTTACAAAATCTCAGAAAGCAAGGGAGGGGGGACTCAGTGGTAGACCCTGTGCCCATCAGTCAATGTCTTCAAGAACCCAGGAGCTTCCATCTGTATTTCACAGTTTTCATTTGCACTTGTGTGTCCGTGTGTCTGTGTGTCCGTGTGTGTGTGTGTGTGTGTGTGTGTGTGTGTGTGTGTGTGTGTGTGTGTGTGTGCTGGCATGCTCACTCTCACATGCACCAAATCCAAGAGACAGCACTGATGCTTGGAGTTATTAGTGTTTGTGGGATGCCAGCTTGTTTTGTGGGTGCTGGGATCCACTCTCCCATCCTCATGATTTTGCAGCAAGCTCTCTTCACCACTGAACCATTTGACTTCTTTGCTGGGTAAGAAACAAGCCGCTACTGTATAGAGACATCATATATTATCCGTTTGCATCACCAACACTGACTGTCGCTCATTCACTTTCAGGACTCCTCGGGAGAAGCCACCTGCCAGGAAATTCACACACACACACACACACACACACACACACACACACACACAGGTGCTGTCACCTCTCAGTCTCAAGACAAATGGGAAAGTCGATGAAGTCATGACAAGGCAGGAATGACTCACCGAGCAAGAATGAAGTCAATCTTTACAAACAAAAAAGGAAACCTCCAAAGCGCTCAGGAAAGGGTGGAAGGCCCAGGTCATCCATCCTGCCTCTGTGTCAGGACCACAGACAGCTGCTGGAACTCCAGAATATTCTCAGAATGCAGAGGGAGACAGAGAGAGCTGCAGCCAGGATTCCTGCCCACCCAGACACCACTGTCCTGGGGGACTGGACCTTGGAAGATCGGGCCTCTCTTCAGGGCACTACAGCCCAGCTACCCCAGGGGCTGCCCAGAGTCTGGTACCTTTCCCATCTCAGCCTAGTCCCTTGCTGCTACGTGACCCCAAGGCTACCACCCTCAAAGAACCTCCTTCACCCGAGGCTATACCAAGATGTCCTTGCAGAGCCTAACTGGGACCTTTGCCAGTGGCTTAAGTCTCAGAAGCTCAAGCCTGGTCAGTCTACATCTCACCCCTCAGGGTGGACCTCAGCCTGGAGTCCAGTATGACCTGGATGGCAAGAGCCGCCATCCTCGCCTGAGCTAAGAGCCCTGCCCTATTCACAGGTTATTACTAAGCTGTGTACTGGGGGTCAGAACTGACCTGGCCTCACACAGCTCCCAAGTCAGCAAGCCAGGGGGGACCAAATAAAGAAATAAGTTTGGGACTTGTGAGGGCAGTGGGCCTGCAGAGCGGGAAGTCAGGGTCAGCTGGGAAGGGCGGGTTGAAAAAGAGTTAGGCAAGAGCAGCTCCAGGGAGAACCATCCAAGCAGAGGGCACAGCAAAAGCAAAGACCTTAAGCCAGGCATGGTGGCTCACACCTATAGTCCCAGCACTTGGGAGACAGAGGCAGCAAAATCACAAGTTCAAGATCACCCTCAGCTACGTAGTGAGTCTGAAGCCAGCCGAAATTACATAAGACTCTATCTCAAAGTAAAAGCCAAAATCTTGGCATAGAATTAAGTTTGGTAACTTTGAGGACTGCCATGGGGTCCTGAGGCTGATGCAGACCAAGCGGGAGAGAGGGGGAGAGGAGAAAGGAAAGGTAGAGTTTCGCCTGGAAGGATCCTCAGGCCACATTCTGAGATGGGTTTTCTCCTTATGGTAAGCTAGGTGGGGTTTGGAGAAGGAAAACAACAACGACCACTTTCTTTTCAGTCACTCTGGCTCCAACTGGGAAAGCGGACCGCAGTGGGGGGCCAGCTGGAGTCCATCAAGGCTCGCTGGTGAGATGTGGCAGTGGCTTAGCAGAGGGAAACAGGATCGGAGGTATGCTTAGACCTGTAGGCAGGACCAACAGGCCCCGAGAAAGGAGTGTGAATATGAGGGAGAGAGAATGCTCTCTAAGTTTCCCACATGTGATACACGATGGGGCCTGTCATGGAGAAGCATGCCAGCTTCCTCCTCCGTATCCGTATATAGCAGCTAACCCACCACAATCAGAGTTTGAAATTCATTAGAAAGGCAGAGCCGTGAGGCCTTTATAGGATCAGCAGCAAGCGCTTACTCTGAGACAGTCACTGAGTGGATTCCCAATGGCTGTTTATTCCTTCCCAGCCCAAGAGCCCAAGTCGCCCCCCCCCCAAATGCACGGTGAGTACCTGCAAGGTCTCCAAGGCCTGACCAGCCATGCCCGTGGTGAGCGAGGCCACTTGCACCGCCTGCTTGCGGGCGGCCAGCAGAATCCTGCAGTAGGTGAAGCATATGGCACCTGAAGGCAGGAAAAAGGTGACTCCGGACGCCACGAGGACATAAGGCAGGCTGGCCAATAGGCGGCACTGGTCGGGGGCAGGTGTCCGAGCGTTGCCCAGTTTGTGCCAGCCCAGCAACAGGGGGAGGAAGGAGGCAAGCGCCGCGAGACTCCAGGCACCCAGGATGAGCGCCAAGGCCCGCGGGGCTGTCATGCGCAGCTTGTAGCGCAGCGGCGAGAGGATGAGCAGGTAGCGGTCCAGGCTGATGAGGCAGAGGTTGAGGATGGAGGCGCTGCAGCACATCACGTCGAAGGCGGTCCAAAGCAGGCAGAGGCCACCCGCTAGCACCCAGCGCCCATACAGCGCGTTCAGCATGGCCGGGGGCATCACCACCAACCCCACCATCAGGTCCGACGTGAAGAGCGACACCAGGAAGAAGTTAGACGTGTTGCGCAGCGCGGGCTGAGTGCAGATGAGCAAGATCAGCAGCGAATTGGCCGCCGCTGTCAGTACGATGACCACGCACAGAGCGGCGGCCACCCAGCCGCTTCCCCCTGGGGCAGGCGGTGGCCCGGGCCCCCAAGCTGGGCTGCTATTGTTGACAGGGCCCGGCTCTGGGACCATGGGGACTAGGGTTGAGGACCAGGACGGGATATGGTGGACGCGGAGACAAGATAAAACCAAAGAAGAGAAAGGAAGCTGGGTTAAAAACTGCGCCCCGGAGGAGTATGTAACAAAAACGGGGTCCTTAGATCACCAAACAGCGATTAGAAGAGGTCGGGGAGGGACTGTAGGGGTGTCTCCAACGGTGGGGCCACCTGGAGAACTCGGGTAAGAAGTTTGGGGAGGGGTACCTGATGCGCCGAGTCAATTAAAGTTAGGTTGGCGTTGGATGAGAGAGCCCTGGGGTGAACAGGGTGGCACAAGATGGGGGTGGGGCTCCTGGCCAGAGGCACAGCTGGGAAGATGAGAGAAGGAGGAGGCGAACTCGTACCCTCGGGCCAGGGCAGGCTGTCTGGGGAGGGTGGGCGTGTGCGTACGCTAGATCACAAGCTGTCGCGCGTGGGGGTCTCAAAGGGATGGCCCGGGAGCGGGAGCGCAACCCAGGCGCGGAAGGCAGGTCTCCCTTCGCCCAGAGGCACCGCGGGATTCGGGGTACCGGAGGCCGCGGGCTGGGCCGGGCCAGACTGGGCCGGGGTGAGCGGCTTGGCAGAGGAGCGCAGCGCCGCGCTCCGCCTTCCCGGCCGCGCTCCCTACCTGGGCGCTCGCGGGTGATCCGCTGCCGGCGACTGCGGCAAGCGCCGCCGGGCTGGACACTACAGGCGGCGGCTGGCGGCGCGGCGGGCAAGGGGCTCCCGAGCCGGGGAGACGCGCGCAGGAGCCCGCGACGCTTCAGCCACGCGCGGTCCCCGAGCCTCCGAGCGTGCGCCCCGCCCCGCGGTGGGCGGGCAGAGCCGAGCCCCTCTGGCAGGCGAGCCAGGTCGCCCTACCTTAGGCCTGGAGAAGATGCTCGGAGCGAGCGCTCCTGGGCGCCTGCATCCCCCACGCCTCCGCCTGCGGCTCCCCTGCCCACACGTGGTGATGGCGCAGGCAGAACTCAAGGAAGGGGGATGTGACCTTTCTGTACCCGGAGACTGCTCCCCCGCAGTGGGGTCTGCTCCCTCACTGTGAGAGTCAACACGCTTTCAAGGGGAGTCAGCCGGGAAATACCGAGCCAGCCGTTTGACACCCCTCTGGGTCTCAGTTGCTGGATCTATACAATGGGTAAATAATTTCTGCCATTCTTCACCTTTGAGTCGCCCCATCCAGTTCTCCAACGGCACTGAGTGATCTTCATGAAGGTCCCTCCTGGCAGTCTCAGTGGAGGGATTTGGGAATCTCCAAGCAGTTGGGAGGGTAGTGTCACTGCAAGCAAAGGGGCCGGGCCTAGCGCCTCCTAGTGATAACAAAATTTTCTTCGCACCTAGTAGGTACCAGGTACCGCTCTGGCCAATGTGGACTCTACATCAAATGATGCTTCCCATCTGTGAACTTCCGTTCTAGCAGAAGAAAACAGGCAAGAAACGAGTAAAGAAAACATAAAATGGCCATTTCTATAGGCGAAAAAAAAATGAAAGAAAATACACAGCAATATGGAGAGAACCTGGTGGATGTCTTTTCCGAAATAGAGATACCTAGCCGGGCGGTGGTGGCGCACGCCTTTAATCCCAGCACTCGGGAGGCAGAGGCAAGAGGATCTCTGTTAGTTCAAGGCCAGCCTGGGCTACAGAGTGAGTTCCAGGAAAGGCGCCAAAGCTACGCAGAGAATCCCTACACAGAACAAAACAAAAGAAAGAAAGAAACACCTCTCATTTAGAAGGACCCACTCCAGTCACGAGCATTGTTTGTCCTGGAATATCTACTCTGACTATAATGCCAAAAAGGCGTTAAGCTGAGGCTCAGAGAGGTCAAGAAGCTCTACAGAGGTCACCAGCACCAAGCAATCAAGTGGGAAATGGCTCAGATCTGCCAGGTGCCCAACGCAGAAGGAGACCAGCGCAGGTGGTCAAGATGCCTCCTGCCTGAATCCTCAGAGCGGCAGTACCCACTCACCCTTTGAGTGTATGGAGCTAAGGAGCTCAGAGCTCACACCTGGGTGGAGCCAGCAGCAGCAGGCAAAGGCCTGCCCTCCCTCCCCCACTCCACACTTGGCCTGAAGAAGAGAATGTCACTGCTGCATGGAGAGTCAGAGACCACCTGGAGATCCCAGCATCACTGCTCAGGAGTTCTGCACGTTCGGGGCCAATGGCACCTGATCCTTCAGCCCCTCCCATCTCTTCAGCCAGTTAGCAGAATTTGGTGTCTGACTCACAGAATGCCGAGGGAGATGAAGTGACACTGTGCTGCGTCAATGCTGTTGGCTTGTGTCCCCCATTGGGGTTCCACCCCAAGGTGCCTCCAATAGCCCAGGGAGGCATAACATGAGCAGCAGTAGATACATTTGGGGCCCAGGAACCTGGGCTCATAATCATGATCTGTTACTTGATCTGGAAGTCTGCAAAGGTTGTTTGCTTGTTTTCCTGTCTATGATTGTCTGTATGTATGTCTGGTGCCTGTGGAAGCCAGAAGAGGGCATCAGATCCCCTGGAAATGGAGTTTCAAATGGCTGCAAGCTGCTGTGTGGGCACTAGGAATCAAACACAGGTCCTCTAGAAGAGCAGCCAGTGCTCTTTTCTTTCTTTTTTTTTTCTTTTTTTCTTTCTTTTGGCTTTTCAAGACAGGGTTTCTCTGTGTAGCTTTGCACCTTTCCTGGAACTCACTCTGTAGACCAGGCTGGCCTTGAACTCACAGAGCTCCGCCTGGCTCTGCTTCCCAAGTGCTAGGATTAAAGGTGTGCGCCACCACCACCTGGCAAGCAGCCAGTGCTCTTAACCACTGAGCCATCTCCCCAGGCCCCTAGCAAAGAATTTGTTCTTTTTTTAAATTATGTTTATTATGTGTACGTGTGTACATGTGTGTCCGTGTGTATGTGTGTGTGTATGTGTGTGTTGTGGATTATTTGTACACTATGTGAAGATGTATTGCTGTTATTGGTGTAATAAAAAGCTGAATGGCCAATAGCTAGGCAGGAGGTATAGGCAGGACTTCTGGGAGAGAAAAGAAGAGGATGAGGCATTGAGGTGCACAGGAGATACCAGGAGACATGGAAAGGAAAGAGGAGGTGCTAGATGAAAGAGAGGTAATGCCATGTGATGGATTAATAGAAATGGATTAATTTAAGTTATAAGAGCTAGTTAGGAACAAGACTAAGCTAACGCTAAGCTTTCATAATTAATAAGAGTCTCCATGTCATTATCTGGGAGCTGGCTAGTGGAAGAGAAAAAGACTTGGGGTGTGTGTGTGTGTGTGTGTGTGTGTGTGTGTGTGTGTGTGTAAGAGGACAGAGGAAAACTTTCAGGAGTTCTCTCTTACCGTGTGGGACCCAGGGATGGAGCACAAACACTTTATCAGACCTAACAGCATCTGCCTTCTCCCTCAGCTATCTCCTCTTCATGGGTCTTGTTTGTATGCATGTGGTTTTCTTTGTTTGTTTGTTTGTTTGAGACAGGACCTGCTTTGGTTAGGGCTTCTATTGCTGTGAAGAGACATCATGACCATGGCAACTCCTATAAAGGAAAACATGAAGTTGGGCTGGCTTACAGTTTCAGAGGTTTAGGCCAATATTGTCATGGCAGGAAGCATGGTGGTGTGCAGGCAGACATGGTGCTGGAGAGGTAGCGGAGAGTTCTACACCAGATCCACAGGCAGCAGGAACAGACAGTGACAGACTGGCCTGGCTTAAGCATCTGAGACCTCAAAGCCTTCCCCTCAGTGACACACTTCCTCCAACAAAGCCACACCCACTCCAGCAAGGCCACACCTCCTAATAGTGCGACTCCCTCTGGGTCTATTGAGGTCAATTTTATTCAAACCACCAGTCTCATTATATAGCCCAGGCTAGCCTCAAATTTTCTATCTTCCTGCTCAGTTTTCTGAGTACTGAGTTACAGATATCATCACCATGCCTGGCTGCAGGATACTCTTCAATTATCCATGCTTTAATATTAAGTAGTGGAGATACAAATGGGATGCATGTTTGAGCCTCTTGGCACAGATAGAATATAACCCCTTGCTTTAGGTTTTTTGTTTTCTATAATAAGTAATGTCCTTTACATTTTATAAAGGAAATATGATCATTTTATTTATTTATTTATCTATCTATCTATTTATATTTTATTTGTATGAGTATTTTTGCCTGTGGGTATATATGCGTACCACATAATGCAGTGCCCAGGAAAGCCAGAAGCAGGCATTGGATCTCCTGGAACAAGTGTTACAGACCATTGCAAGCCACCATGAGGGTCCTGGGAACTGAACCTGTGTCCTCTAAAAGAGAGCAGCCAGCATTCTTAACTACTGAACCATCTCTCCAGCCCCGAAAACATGACCATTTTAACACTTTCTCATTCTAAGTGACATGCATTTCTTCATGCATGTTTATGATAGTATGATCTGCTCTATACTATAATTTAAAAGTTTATTTTTAGTTGAGCAGTGGTGGCGCACGCCTTTAATCCCAGCACTAAGGAGGCAGAGGCAGGAGGATCTCTGAGTTCGAGGCCAGCCTTGTCTACAGAGTGAGTTTCAGGACAGCCAGGGCTGTTACACAGAGAAACCCTGTCTTGGGGGAAAACAAAACAACAACAATAAAAAAAAAAAAAAAAACTATTTATATCATATTTATGACTGGGCCTGGAAGTGGTGCCACCTTGTGGCCACACTGTTAATACCTCCAACTTAAGTTCTCCTTTTGTCCTTGTGACCTGGAATGAATGGGAGAGTCTTCCTCGCCATCACAGGTGCAGAGGGGCTTGTGAGAATTTCCTACCCTTTCCTGGTTGCTCCTGGCCATGGTGAGCTTCCTCTATGAAGGAGGCAGGTATTGCCACAGTGGAATAATGGGACAACGATCTCAGGAAGTCATACCCCTCCTCCAACCTCCATGCCTGGAGACACAGAGGACAAAGGCAGCTCCCCACTCCACAGGGAGAAGCCAAGATCTGGGGAGGCTGAGTCCCACCAGAAGCTGCTCTTTGCAGAAGGTGCCATGAGGGACATCTCCACAAAGGCAGGTTCTGTGTTTCGTTCACTGCTAACCATGAGCGCCGTCTAGGTTCTTAATAAGCGAATGAATACATGGACAAGCTATCCGTCCTGCTACCTGAAACGTGGGCAGTCATTCGTTCTCCATGATCACCGCAGCTGACACTTCCTGAGGTACTGCCTAATGCCAGGCACTGTTGCCAGCTTGCCATATGCACTGACTTACGGCACACTCACCCTCATTCTGAGAGCAGGCTTGGCCGTGAACCATAGTTCCCGCTCTACAGGCAGGAAAACTGAACCGCAGAGACCTTATGATCTCTCACAATCACAGTCAGGAAGTGGCCCAGGCAGGATTGGAACCCAGGTGGTGCAGACCTCCCCAGAGGCCTGGAGCAGGAGAAGGAAAGCAGTTGCTAGCTGGTCCCATACAAGGTTGGGAAAGCAGCTCTGGTTAGGCAGCCATCTCGCCTAAGTTGCTAAGCTGCAGAGATGCTAAAAGCCCTTGCTGCTTGGGCAAAGGGGTGGAGGGCTGGAATCTTATTCCTGGGCTCTCTTGGTGGTTCAGTTCGAGCTGGGTGGAGGCAAAACTCCGAAGCACTACCCCACATACACATACAAACATACATACACTCACACACATACACATGCATTTACACACGTACTTCAAGTAGACACAGCTTTGAAGTCACGAGGCTTCTCAAATTCTGTTTTCTGCTGAGTGGGATGGCACTTACCTGTGATCCCAGCACTGAGGCAGGGGGACCATGAGCTCAAGTCCAGCCTAGGCTACAGAACAACATTCTCCAAAGACAGAACGGGATGTAGCTCAGTCAGCAGAGTGCTTGTCTAGCAGGCATGGAGGCTTGGATTCAATCCCCGACACTCCAAAAGTCAGGCATGCAGCACACACTTGGAACCCCAACACTCAGGAGGTGCAGGCAAGAGAATCAGAAGTTCAAGGTTATAGCCTGCCTAGGCTAAGACCTGGTCACAAAAAATGTTTTGTCCTATGCAAACATGAGGTTCTGAGATGGATCCCCAGAACCTATATTTAAAAAAATAAAAATCCTCAGGTGGCGGCGGCTGCGGCGCAGTCCTATAATCCCAGCACTTGGGAGGCAGGGGCAGGTGGATCTCTGTGAGTTCAAGGCCAGCCTGGGCTACAAAGTGAGTTCCAGGACAGCCAAGGCTGTGGCACAGAGATACCTTGAACTGGAGAGGGGAAAAAAAAATCATCAGGTGAAGGAGGGAAGGAGGGGAGGGTGCTCGCCACCAAGCCTGACTGTGAGTTCAACATCTTACACTCACATGATGGAGAGAACCAACTCCCAAGAGCTGTTCTCTGACTTGTACATGGACACCATAGCATACACCTGCTACA
Source organism: Peromyscus leucopus (assembly GCF_004664715.2). Lineage (NCBI taxonomy): Eukaryota > Metazoa > Chordata > Mammalia > Rodentia > Cricetidae > Peromyscus > Peromyscus leucopus. The sequence goes on from NC_051064.1 coordinate 140,065,962, forward strand.
ACCACACACACACACACACACACACACACACACACACACACCCTGGGGTGGTGGCACACATTTATAGTCCCAGTGCTGGGCAGCTAGAGACAGAGAGGCTCCTGGTGCTCAGTGACCAGCCAGCCTGGCCTATTTGGTGAGTTCTACCTAGGTCACTACGAGACTTTGTCTCAAAAACAAGGTGAATGGCACCTGAGAAATGATACTCAAGGTTGTCTTCTGGCCTCCACATGTGCCTGTGAAACTCCATGCACAAATAGATACACACACATGTATGTACACATCTGTGCACATGTGCACACACACACTTCTTTTTCATCCCTGAGATCTGGCCACTCTCCCTGGCCACTCATCCAACCAGAGGCTGCTCTTCCTTCAGCCTGTCACAGTCTCTCCAGTCTCACTGCCCCTAGAAAATTCTAGCCCCTGAGCCCACCCCACCAGCTGGCTGCTGCCTTCAGGCCTTTGGTCTCCAGCCTTTCCCTCTTCCTATTCCTCCCGAGTCTTCCTTTTCTTCTTCTTCTTCTTCTTCTTCTTCTTCTTCTTCTTCTTCTTCTTCTTCTTCTTCTTCTTCTTCTTCTTCTTCTTCTTCTTCTCCTTCTTCTTCTTCTTTTTTTCTTGGTTTTTCGAGGCAGGGTTTCTCTTGCAATTTTGGTGCCTGTCCTGGATCTCGCTCTGTAGACCAGGCTGGCCTCAAACTCACAGAGATTCACCTGCCTCTGCCTCCTGAGTGCTGGGATTACAGGGATGCGCCACCACCGCCCGGCCCTCCTGAGTCTTCCTGACATGCAGCTCTGTCTCTGGCTGCCATTCAGGGCCTGCCAGCCACCTTCCCACTTGACACGTACCCAGGGCCTCACTGAATATGTATCCACAATCTAAGAGGCTGCCTAGAGAAAGACACCCGCCAGTACGACAGCTCTCAGACTGGAGGCACGGGGCTTACCACAGGGACCTCGGAGCATATTTGGTGCCGGTGTTCTGACTGCCATGTTGAAGTGACCTCAGATCTGTTCTGTGAGCTTCTGCCAGTCAGGTATGCACCCCCGGTCTGGGTGTCTGACTCCCAAGAGCAAATGAGAGTCTCCCACAGGCTTACAAGCACTTGTGCCGCCAAACTTGGTACGGATTCTGGCCCAGATTGCCTGACATTTAACGAGACAGCCCTGGAGAGATGACTAACTCCTCTGCACCTAAGATGCCTCATGCACAAAAAAATAAGGACACGATCAAAATGGGACTGAGGGCTGGGCAAGATGACCTATGCAAATGACTTAGCCCGGGGCCCAACCTTGTATTCATTTGTAACCTTCGATGTTAGGATTCATCTGTTTCCTCTTCTTTCGGGGCTTGGATCGGGCTGGTGACATTTACCAGGGCCCATACTGGATCACTGGGAGTAAAGAGATGGCCAGAGGGATCCCAAGGGATCAAGTGTTCAAATCTAATTGTCCAGGCCCAGCCACATGTGAGCAAGGCAGAAAGGCACAGAGAAGCCCAAGAGAGGAGGTAAGCCAGAGGCGGTGCCAAGGCGGGGAAGTGAGAGAACCACCGGATCCAGGGAGGAGCTACAGCGATACTTAAGTCAGCCCCACACTGTCCCGACCAAACCCAGCTCTTACCCCAGGCCCACCACCCCTGGATTGACAGAGCCAGTCCACGGGAAAGAGAGTGGAGGCGTCGAAGGTATTTATTCATGAAAACACTCGGGTTCAGGGGAGATGGCTACTGGTTACAAGCTCTAAGGCTCTCGTCAAACAGCCACGGGCCGGGGCACCCCCAGGCAGGGGGTGAGCTGGCAGCCCCCTGGACACAAACAATGGTGCCCACATATCAGAGGGCTCTTCCTCACTACCTGCCTGCCCTCGGGTTAAAGTGCAGCCGGGAAGGAGAAGAGGGAAGAACAGAATGGGGAGCCGGGGTCAGCAGGGGCCCTACGCAGGGCCTCCTGTCCACTATGGTCCCAGGCGAGGGAGATAAACCAAGCATGCCCCCCCCATTCAGAAAAACAGTGGGGCTGGCTGCCTCAGCTTCCCAAAGGGTCCAGAACGCGGCGAGCAGAGTGCTAAGATCTCTGGAGGGAGAGGCAGGAAGGATGTTTTCTTCTGCAGTGACTCTGGCACCTGAGTCAGTGGGGTCCTGCCCCAGCACGACTCCGAGACCACCCCACGCAAGGTTGCTTCCCTGGAGGTGGGGCGTGAGGGAGACCTGGGGGGCTGGAGCTTCCTGCTTCTGCCAGGAGTCTTCCCAGCCCAGACCCTCCCGCAAAGAGGATGCTGGCATGGTACCCACCCTCTGCCCATCCCTGGGGAGCCTGCCCGTCAGGAGTTGTGTGGACCTTGGCCTGGGCCTGCCGCCCCATTTGAGGGTGTCGCTCATCCTCAGCAGCTCAGCCCACTCCCTCTCCATCCCAGGGACCCATTTCTAGAAAGCAAAGGAGAGACCACACTTCTTCACCTTCCAAAAAGGAGCCCTGAGGATGTCTGCTTCCTCACCCCCCGCCCCTCCCTGCATCTTGCATATATTAAATCGTGCAGCTTGGCTCCAGCCCCTCCCTTCAGATCTCCATGACAACCGGGCAGCATTCCAAGTCCATCCAGTGCCAAGAGGAGGAGGGCTTCTACCTCTCCCCTCCCTCTTCCCTGGAGGGTGGGACCCAACATTCCACAGGGGACGAGAGGGGAGGAAGAGTTGGGGGCCCTCAGTCCTCAGCCCCCTCTTCCTCAACCTGAGGGGCTCCCGGAGGTTCTTCAGGCTCAGGGGTCTGGCCACCGGGGTGGGGGTGGGGGTGGGGGTGTGGCCCAGGCTGGGAGCCCAGCCCGTCTTCACCCTGCACGTAGACACTCAGGCCCTCGTGACTGGGCTCCTTGCCGCAGGCCTGGCAGCTGCAATGTACAATCTTCTCCACCAGCTTGTCCACCCTGGGCACCTCCTCGTGGCCAGGACACTCCAAGGTCACCTGGATGGGGCAGGAGGAAGGGAAGGGATGTTTTCCGAGGCTTGGGCAGGTGTTGGAGACCCCAAAAATAACACATCCTTGGAGACCAAGAATCCCCGAGTCCACCTCGGACAGCCCAGTGTGTTCTGTGGACCCACCGGGGGTGGGGGTGGGGGGACGCTGAGCTCTGGCAGGAACTCCAATCTCATCTGCTTACAGGCAGCCCTGCCCCTCCTACCCTTTCCCCCAGGCATGGGGGTCGGGCGTAAATCCCTGTTTGGGGCTCCCACACACTGTGCTCCTGATGAACTTGGAGACAAATCCTGACCCCTTCCTTGGGTCTTCCGGACCGTCAGGCTGGCCTTGGTTGACCTCACCCCCCCCCAGGACCCTGCTGCACTCCCACCAGTCTGCACCAACTACTCCGACCCCAAAGACTTGGCTGATGTCCTTCCCTCTGCCTGGAAGGTTCTGGCTCCACCCAACCCATCCTGGTCGCAAACTCTGCACAGTGAATTTCTGGGCAACCTTTGGGTCTCAGCTCCATCCCAAGCCCCCAAGGCAGCAAGGTTCACTCTATAGCAACCCCTTTGCACCCCACTCTTGCCTTCTGGTCATGCTTCCGACTGTCCTTCCTCCCTTCCTCCCTCCCTTTATTCCTCTCCTTTCTTCCACAGAGCACCCACTCCAGGACCGCTCTGGGGCACAGGCACAGGCCAGGTCCTTCAAGGGACTCAGTCTGCTTGTCCTAACCACTCGGATGTGTTGGGGGAGGTGTAGATGTAGCAGCTGCTCAAAGGAAAGGTACATGGTGCTGGAGAGCCCACGGCACCAGGCTCTGACCGGGTCAGAGGGTCCGGAACAGTGCCCTCGAGGAAACAATTCTTGAGTCAAAAGCTAAAGAGTCAGTAGAAGTTAACCAGCTGAGGAACGGGGTCCGGGGCGGGAGAGGGGGCATTTAAAGCAGAGGAAAGAGTATCTGCAAAGATCCTGGGGTGCAGAGGAACAGAGCACATAGGAAGGGCAACAGTTAGGCAGGTTGAGTAAGTGTCAGGTTGCTGAAGGAGGGTGGGAGGCTCTAAGATGGTTCTGGAGGGACTGCCGAGCCAGACCATCAGAGCTGTGTAGGGCAGAGCACGGCAGAGATTTCAGTCCTAGCTTGTAACCGCGAGAGGAGACTGAAGGAGCGCAGTGTTTGTGACATGGGTGGAGACTTGGGGAAATCTGGGACCCGCGACAAGTTGGTGTCAGACTGAGCAGTATACCCTACGTGCATTCCCAGCACAGACCCTGCAGCACACACACACACACACACACACACACACACACACACACACACACACACGGCGAAGCCTTAGGAAGTGCCCAAGGCCTCCTGCGGCAGTACAGGGGTGGGATGGACGGCTGTACTCACAATCTCCCACATGGACTGGGCCGGCATGCAGGAGTCACAGTGCACCAGGGACTCTGTGGACTGCGGGAAGGTGTTGGGGACGCTGTAGCTGAAGCACTGTCCTAGGCAGGCCCTGTGGGAGGAAACAAACGTCTCTGAGCCCGGATCTCCAGACGGGAGGCAGGGGTGGGCAGTCCTGAGTTCCTTACCCCTCCCCGAGTCCCGGGCCTCCCCCTCTCCCTCCTCCAGAGTCCCACCTGTTCTGGATGGACTTGGCCTCACAGCCGCTGTGGCCCACAATCTGTGTGATGTTCTTGGCTTCACACCAGGCACTCTTGTCCGGAAACAGGGCCAGCTTGTTGATGGGTGGTGGGGCAGCCAGCAACATGACAGGGAGGACGGTCCCCACCAGGGCCCAAAGCATTGTGCCCGTGACCTCCAGAGCCCTGGAACTGAGCACAGGTGGGAAGTGAGCTGCAGTTTGGCCAAGGAGGCTAGAGGTGTGTTCCACGCATGGGCTCTGGCCCCAGGGTTCAAGGCCAGCTCTCCACAGACAAACTAATGTTTTTTGTTTGTTTGTTTGCTTGTTTGTTTTTTGAGACATAATCTCATGTAGCCCAGGCTGGCCTCAAACTAGGGCTGTATCCGAGGATGACTTTGAACTCCTGATCCTCCCAATCCCACTTCCCCACTGCTGGGATGACAGGCAAGTAGCACCATGCCCAGTTCCAAGTATACCTCAAACCTCAAAAGCAGCTGTGCGTCACACTGCCCCTGATAGCACTGGGGAGACTGAATGGTCCTCAGTGGGATAGTTGCTAGTGTCAGGCTGTGAGTGTGCCTCAGTGGTACAGTGTGTGCCTAGCTTGTGCAAGGGCTCTGAGTTGGATCCCTCATGTCATAAATTCAAGGTGATCCTTTGATTACAGCCTTAGAGGAGGCCATTGTCCATGTCTCCTAAAAAGACATTGCCACTCAACCTTATGCCACTCAGCCAGATGTATTTCTTCCTAGGATTCCCCACCAGAGTGTCCACCCACCAGAGATCCCCACACATGATTACCCCCAGCCGCATCGTAACCCGAATCAAGCAGAGGACCACTTAACCAAGTTCTCTGCTTCAGGAGTAAGGCACTAATTCCAGAGCTGGCCACAAGATGGCGCTGCAGGACAGAGTCTGTGTTCTAAAGGAGACACTCGGGAACTTCTGCCACCTTCCCCAACTTTAATCTTCTGTAGGCTTCACACACACACACACACACACACACACACACACACACACACACACACACACACACACACACATCTCAAAAAATAGTGTAGGGGGTTTCCAAGAGACCTGAACAGAGAGGGAAGTGCTTTCAAAGGCAGAGTGTCCCCAAACTCCTCTGAAACAGGACACTAGGGAAAGTTATGTATGTATGTATGTATGTATGTATGTATGTATGTATGTATGTATGTATGTATGTATGTATGTATGTATGAATCTATCTATCTATCTATCTACCATCTATCTATCTTTCTATCATCTATCTATATATCTATCATCTATCCATCCATCCATCTATCTATCTCTGCTTTGTGACCCTGGAACCTTCAAGACTCAGTTTCTCCACCTGTAAAATAAGTGACACTTTCAAACCTGATAGTGCATCAGAATTCTGTGGGGCCTTAGAGTGTGAAAGCCCTCAGCTGGGATGCGTGAGATTCATACTTGGTAGGCAACCAGACAAGGGAATATCCCCAGCTCAGACAGTTGGGAACTGTGTCTTAGTATTGCCCCAGAGGGGCCTGGGTGAGCTTGATGGGGGATAGAGGAGCCCCTGTTCTCTGGAAGCCGGGTACCAGGACTGGGGACGGCTGGTTCCTCTGTGTGACAGCTCTGCCCCGGACCTACCATCCCCAGGAAGTGACGGGGCGGCAATGACAGGTGTTGTGCACAGTGTCCAGGGAGGTGACAGAGGAAGTGGCCGTTCCTGCGGGGAACGGGGCTGAGGGAGCAGGATGTCAGGGAGGGTGGAGCAGCCTCCAGGCTCACCAGGCAGGGAGGGCCTCCAGCTACTGCTCCTCTCTCTGTAGTGGTCTCGGTCCCTGGAGATGACCTCTGCCCCTGACTTGACAGGGAGAGGGACAGCTGGGGTGGATTGGACAGTGTGCCCAGATCCCAATAACTTTCTGCTGTGATCCACACTCAGCTACACACTTCAGACTCACCCATAAGATCCACAACAAAACCCACATTTTTAGAATAAGCACACCCCAAGGGAACCGACTGGACTCGTTCCTAAATGTAGGCGATAATCTCAGCATCCGGAAGGCCTCCTGCTCCTGATAGGAACTAGCCTGAGCAAAGGTGTGAACCACAACCTTCTAAAGAGTTCCAAGGCTCATAGAAGACCAGAGCTCCAGGCCCTCCCTGAGCTGGACTGGCCCTCTAGGCACCAGAGAAGTCCCAGATATAGTCCCTGACTCTGACATTTTCTTGGCAATGACAGGCAAGGAATGAATAGGACCTGGGTAGGAAGTGAACCTAAGGTCTCGGGAGGTGCTGGGATTGAGACCTGAGGCAGAGTGACAGCCGTCAGGAGGTGGGCATGTGAGTCTGCCTTGGACAGGAACTAGGAGAGATGGGGACGGAGGTGGCCAAAGTCAGGACCGGCTAAAGTGGAGCCCGGCCTGGAGCTTAACCATGAGGCTACCTGGAGACAGGATAAGGGGACATTTGCAGAGTGTCACTGGCCCAGAGATTAGGTCCTGTTATTAGATAGATCAGGTAGAAGCTGAGGAGAAATGAGGTAGTATGAGTTAGAAGGCCACCTCCTATATATCTTGCTTCCCAGGTGCCCAGTGGGGAGCAAACACAAGGACCAGACACGCCCCTTGGAAGAGTGGTGTATCCCAACCCACCAGAACCTGGCCAGGACCTGGAGCAGAACGCTGGGATCACCCTTGATCTCCCCAGGTCAGCAGCTGGACCACCAGTAGACTGGCTCACTGCCCCTGGAATCCCCGGCGTTAAAAGTCTGCAGCCTAGGAGCTGTGTGGCTGTGAGGAAATGTTTACCTCTCATGGCCTACTTCCCTTGGCTGGAAAGGAGCATGGCTCCTTCCTAGAACTGGGACGCTCCTATGATAGCACCAAGGACCCAATATCCATTATTTAGCACCCAGAACGCAGCATCCAACACCCACCCAGTACCCAGCACCCAGTATCCAGCACCCAGTACTCAGCACCCACCCCAATACAAAGCATTCACCCACCAACACCAGCTCTCTTCCTTGGAGGGATCATGAGTAAGGCTGGGCAGTGTCAGAAGGGAGGCCAAAGAGGTGCCATGAGGAACCCCCTCTAGCCCTCACACCCTGCCCAGACATGATGCCCTGCACCCATGGGTGGGCTCCTTGCAGGTTTAATCTTCTATCGATTTACCCTTCTTGTGTGGGTTCTCAACCCACAACTCAGCTCATTTCTGCTTAAGCAACAGTTGGACTTTCCTTCCTGGGCCTTCAGAAGCCTCACCCAGCTTCTCATAGCTTCCACCCTGAAGGTCACACAGAGTGCCAGAGTGCCAGGGCAGGACAGGACTGAGCCATCTGTCAGATCAACACCCAGCTCTGCAGAGGCTGTCTCAAAGCACTTCTAGCAAGAGAAGAGCCATACCCTTCCCGGGGCCATTCATTCCCTGGAGCTGGCGCTCCCTGTCTGGGGGTCTTCGAGGAGGGTGAAGCAGAAGGGCTCTACTCACCCCCTCCAAAACTCAGATCCCACCGGCAAAAGCAGATGCCCGAGCGAGAGGGGTAGAAGTTCATAACTTCAAGTGGAGTAGAGGATTGCATAGGTTATGGTGAAGGGGGGGGGGGCGCTCCTGGCTGGAGGTTACTGCTGAAGCAAAAGTCGGCAGAGGGAATCACAGCCGGCAGCCCGGGGCTTCTCCTGCCTGGCAGGGAAATGCTGGTCCTAACCACAGCCATGTCAGCTTACAATAACTCCACTGGGTAGGCCCTGTCTCCCCCACTTTCTGCTTGAAGAATGGAGACACAGCGGCAGCTGGAATCTGAAAGCGCTCACATATCCAACGATAGGAAAGCCAAGGTCTGATCATGAATGAATCAGGTGAGCGGGCAGTTACCCTCACCGATTGAAGGCTCACCAAAGAGAGAGAAAGAGAAAGCAAGAAATGGGGAGAGAGGTGTCCAGGAGTGGGGTTATGGATGAAGAGCAGGAATGGGTTTGGGAGTGCCCTAGGGGCAGTCTTCCCATCCCTGTCAGAACTCTGGTGTTTAGCTATTGCCTCATCTGGAAGTTGGCTTCACAGACCAGAGTTCGAGCCCTATTCCTGGCTCCCCGAAGACAAGCATGTGGTCACGGCAGAAACTGGTTCCCAGGTCTAGGTACTGGAGGGACATGTCCTGCTAGGAACTCAGTGGCATCCTTCGCACCTCAGACCTGGGGGTGGGTAGGATATGTCTGGTGAACCTCTCGGCAACTGCTGGATTCTGAGAGGTGTAGCCCTCTGTACAGCTCTCCACAGGCCTCTTCGCGTCTGGCCTTCTCCCGCCTCGCCATTCAACAGAAAGGAAGCCCCCACAGGGCGACACCCACAGGCTGACCCCTGCCTTCACACACAGGTCAAGAAGAGGCCAGCCCATCTCTCCCTGGCAGGAAGCACCTTGGTAGCTTCCCTGGCCCTTGACTCACAGGCCCTTCAGGAATGCCAGGGGGTGGGGTTGCGAACACACAAGGCTTGGCCCACAGCACACCTGCCAGACTCCTGCAGCTGCCCTGAGACTCACCAGAAATGTAGAAGCCCTGGGCCTGTCCTGCAAAATCAAACCACCAGAGCCCGGGGTGCGGCCTAAATGGGCATCTGTCTGTGTTCCCTGCATGACTCTGAGGCCCAAGGTCAGGATTCGTGTGTGGTCCCCCGGTTCCCCAGAAAAAAAAAAAGGCCTCCTTAATGTCATGACTGACAAGATCCTCTCGGTCCCACTACTGGATTCTAACGCCTGTAGCAGGTGTTCTAAATGCTGCATGGACTTAGCTCTCAAGGACAGTCACCAACATCACCCACTAAAGCCTTCACACAGAAAAGAGGTGACTTGTTGGAGGGGACAATTGTCCACTATTTCTTCTTAAAAAACAAACAAACAAACAAACAAACTTTCAAGGCAGGGTTTCTCTGTGTGACAGCCCTGGCTGTCCCGGAATTCACTCTGTAGACCAAGTTGGTCTTGAACTCACAGAGATCTGCCTGACTCTGCCTCCTAAGTGCTGTAATTAAAGGCATGCAACACTATGCCTGCTCCCCCCAATGCTTCCCCCCATTTCCTCTTTTGCTAACTCTGAAAAGTCAGGGTCACTCAGTCCCCGCTGGGATTTTCAAGGTAGGCTGTAGCTGTACCACACCACATCCCCAGTCTTACACACACACACACACACACACACACACAATCTTTCTAGTACATACACAATCACACACATACATGGTGGGGGGTGTCTCTCCTCCACTCTCCACAACTATTGCAGGTTCAGGTTCGAATCTTAGCTCAGCCACCTTTAGATGTCTATGCCTCAGTTTGCTTATCTGCAATGTGGGAACAGTAAAGACGTCTCCCCTAGGCAGCTGAGAGGGGTAAACTGAAGAGTGTATGGAAGGTTCTGGAGAGGAAGTCACCATGAGCACGGCTTGGAGTCACTTAACCATCTGAGACTCTGTTCCTCCCTCCAGATCCGGTTTAATCCTTAGGGTTTCTCAATCCGGGACGCATCTGCTGTGATAGGGATTTAGGGGAATACCTTGAGTTGAAACTCAAGCAAGCAGCAAGATCACTGGCAACGGTTTCACTAGCTGCCAAGTGTCACCCAACACGAGCACTTGCCAGGGCAGGAGCCGAGGCAAGACCTGATGCAAACGCTATCCCTCTGGAAGACAGAGGCCCCGAGAGTGCAGACCCCTCAAGATCGAGCTTCGGAGACTCAGGCTATGCCTGGTACCCACTGCGCATGCGGCTGGCGGAGAGGGTGTGGTGCTTGTGGCCGCTGCCCTGGGCTTGGGGATCGGTAGGGTGGGGCAATCCTCCAGGTCTTGGAATGAGTACAGGCACTTCCTTGAACGGTGCAACTGAAAAATGCAGCTGGGGAGGGGGCAAAGCCGTCTCTAGCCTGAGGTCCAGCTTACACCGGTCAGGCCCAGCTCTGGATTCCCGGGTGCTGAGGGAGAGAGGGGTGTCTCAGAATGAGTATCCTAGGGGCAGGGCTGTTCATATAGACCGCGTCGGTGACCTGTACTTCACCTCAGCAAGCCTCACACTTACCACCTGTGAAATAGACGTCGGCGTAGCCTGGGAACATCTGGCTTAGTAGATTCCCTTGGGGAGAGTCTGGCTCCAGTGTGCCGCTTAAGGCCACAAGGATTCCATGACCCCAGGAGCACGGCAGGGTGGCTTTCCTTCCTTCTGCTCCAGGGCAAAGCATGAACCAACTGTGCAGTGAGTTGATACCCAGGGTCCGGCCCATGCCGCCCGGGCCTACCTTCTAGGGCCAGGCGGCTCCACCTTCTGGCTCCGGGTATTTCTATGCAGGCAGTCGGGCCCCACAGACCAAAAACAGTCTCCAAAACAAATGTATGCTAACTACCGGCTGCAGGGCAGGCTTACACATCTGCTCAACAGAAGTTCCCCTCAGACCTCACCAACAACCCTGCCCACCCCACAGCCTCCGACCCCTGGATTGCCAGCAGGAGGAAAGAGCTGAAATTTCACTTTAAGGAGGCTGTAGCCCGGCTATGGCGCAGGGTCCACTCCCCTGTCTACCCCTCCAACACACAGGCCCAGGAGAGAAGTTTGGCTTTCAGGGAAGGGTGGAGAGGGGTGGGGGTCACAAAGAAATGCCCCAGCCTTGTCTCTTCTTTGGCTCGAACTCAAGGCGAACCCGCCCAGGCAGTTCCAGCCTCCGTGGGAGTCTCGGGGGGCTGGCTGCTTAGTGACAAAGAGAGGGGGGCTGCCTGTTGACAACTCGCTTCCCCACTCTCAGCCTGTGCCAGCAGGCTGTTTTCCTGGGGTGTTCCGAATTGCAGGCTGGTGGCTTCCAGCTGGGCAAGGGCCTCGGAAAGCCTGGAAATATGGCCTTCTCCCTTGATGCCCGCCCCCCCCCCCCCCCGCAAACCTCCCCCAGCCAGGCCAAGGCAAGCAGCTGCCCCCTTTAGTGACGCTTGTAAAAGATCATCGCCTGGCCCGGGAGCCAGAGCCGGCTGGAGGGCAGGTGGCCGGCAGCAGAGCCCTGCGGTGAACACTGCCTCATTGGGGTGGAATGCTTACAAGGCTCGCTATAGCCCCTGGAAAGGCTAGCTAACTCGGGCGCTCACGCCTGCTCTCCCTCTCCCTCTCTGGCCCTGCAGGGGGGGAATGAACCGGCCAGACTTTGGGGCAGGAAAGAGGAGGGTTTGGGGTCTTTCATAGTGCCAGAGGAACTCTGCACGAGCCCAGCTGGGGGACCGCGCCTCGGAAGCTGGGGCGGGATGCTTTGATTTGAAGGGTGGAGGTCAGGGAGGCGCTCAGTCACCGAGAGAAAACACGAAGGCAGAGAAGTAAGCCCAGAGAAAGTGAAAATCGAGGCACGAGGGGGACAACGGGGGTGGGGGGAGGCAGAACTCCTGAGAGTGCATGGGGGCGGAAATGGAGCGATGCAGAGAGCCAGAGACCTGCGGATGGGAGACAGGGATCGAGTGGGGGACCAGAATAGAGCCAGAGGACCAGAGAGCCCAGAGTCTCAGCGCTGCCCGGCGCCCGCCGGGCGACGCTTTCCCTCCCACTCTCAGTTCTGACGGTGAAACTCCTACAAGAAACGGAGCCCCGGGGCGCGGCTGGCGACCGGCTCGGGACGCCGCCGGTGCCCCCTGGCCACCCGGGAGCCGCGCCCACGTCCCCAGCGAGGGCGATCGGAGGCGCCGGGCCGGCCGCTGAACTGCGCAGCACGGGGGGCGCGGGCTGGCGGGGAGCGGAGAGGAACTGCGGGACTCTGGGGACGCTGTGGGGCGCGGTAGCAAGGGGACCCCGGCTGCCCGGCTCCAGCGTGCGGGCCCGGGCGAGACTTACCGCGCGCGGCGGCAGGGGGAGCGCGGCGCGTCCTCCTAGGGGTCCTGGGAGGGGGGTTGGTGGCCTCGGGGGTCGCAGACCCGGGGTCCTCGGGCTGGGGCGGCCCCGCGAGGCTCGGCTGGGCTGCTCTGCTGGCCGTCTGCGGCCCCGGGCGGGCGCGAGGCGCGGGGGAGCAGCGGGCCGAGCGCCTCCGACGTCAGGGTGTCTCAGCTCCAAATAGGGAGCGAGGCGGGGCAGCGGCGGCGAGGGGAGGGACGCGCGGGCAGGGCGGGCGGGCGGGCGGGCGAGGGCCGCTCCCTCCGCGCGCGAGCAGGGGCGCCCAGGCCGCGGGCCCCACTCTCCCGACGGCCGGGACAGAGATGAAAGGGCACGCGCCAGGCGCCCGGCCGCTTCCCAGGCTTTGATTCCCCTCCGCCAGGCTTTACTGGGCCGTCAGGTCTTGCCAGGCCTTGGCGTGACAATAGCGGACGAACCCTTGGACACTTGCTGAGTGTAGCGCTCCAGCCTATTGGGGTTCCGGCACCAGGAGCCCATCCGAAGCTGTGCCCAATCTTCCCTCAGGAGGCTGGTTCCGATCTGGGCTGTCTGTGTCCTCGACCCTTCTTGACCTTCAGTTACCTCCAAACAACTTAGCTGGGGCATCCAGAGAAATGTCTGAGAGGCCAAAACTGACTCTGACTCTTTCAAGAGGGGGCAGTGCAGCTCCCCTGAAGGAGGGGCTATCTACCTAAATCCACTAAGGTGAATTGCACTGTGTAGCTTGTTCCGACAGAAGAAGAGGATCGATCTAGATCGGGGCTGTAGCCCAGTTGGCAGAGTGCTTGCCTAGCATGCAGAAAACCTTGGCTTTGATACCCAGGACCCCATAAACTGAGTCCAGCGGTGCCCACCCAAGACCCAGGGTCAACTAAACAGCCACCCTAAGAAGAGGAAGAAGGTAGTGTCCTTGTTCCTTGGAGGTGACAGCCCAGGGCACCGAGCAGGATGGTGAAAATTGGGAATCTATCTGTGTCAGTCATATATGCCCATGTATTTAAGTCATTCAGATGGACTCAGCCATCTCATTTGACATCTCTGCGAAGCTCCGGGGGTGGGGGATGGAGTGGGGGAGGGGCAAGGAGGCCTCCGCTGCCCCAGGTCATCTGCTCTCCAAATCAACAGCTGTGAGGCTGTTCTTCAGCCTAGATTCTCCCCTCCCTTCAGGTCCCATTCAGTGCAGTCTTCATCTACTAGGGTGGAAAGCCTTCCCAAGATCCTCAGGTAGTGTGCACTTCTTCCTCCTCCGGGTGTGATCCTGCAGCCTGGGATTCATTTGTTCACGCCGATCTCTCTTTATGATGGCCTCCATCAGCCCCTCAAAGGCATATCTTCCTTTCATTTCAGTGTTACCCCCATTTTATACATGCAAAGGGCCCAGAAACAGCTTAAGTAGCTCATCCAAAAAGTTACACGGTAAGAGGCTAAGGTTTGGAGGCCCCGGTACTGCCGACACCAGCCTTGGGGCGTTATACCATATGGAGGGCGTTTTTCCGGCCAAAGCTTACCAGCAGTCTCAGGGCGGACCTTGGGCAGGAAAGGAGTGGATGTCTCCGTTCTGTAAGTTCTGTAAGAGCCCATTCCCACTGGCATGGTGACGCATGCTTGTAATCCCTACATTTGAAAGGTAGAGACTGAAGGAAGGGTCAGGCACTCAGGCCAGCTTCAACTCGGTCCATGCTAACCTGGGCTACGTGAGACCCTGTCTCAAACAAAACTGAGGCTGGTGAGATGGCTCAGTGGGTAGGGGCACTGAGACTCTTCTAACAACCTGAGTTTGATCCCCAAGACCCATTATGGGAGGAGGAGGGAACTGACTCCTGCGAGTTGTCTTTTGACCTTCACAGGTGTGCTGTGGCACAAGTGCGCACACGCATGCACACACGCACACTCACACACAGAAAAATTAACACATCAATGTGATTTTAAAGCCAAGCAAACAGGACAGACCCTGTCCCCACACTGCAGGAGGGTAACTGTGTGGAGTAATGTGCTCATCAGATCACACACACTGTAGCAGAGATGGCTGGAATTCTAGTCGGTGCCCTTGGCAATGCAGCCCAGCACCCTCTCAAACACAGGGAGGTTCCAGAGCAGCTCTGAACACCTAACCAAGGACATGGAGTTTGCCGTTGAGTTACAGCTGTCTGGCGAAGACCAGTGGTGACAGGAAGCTACAGTGTGGGTAGGGGACCTAGAAAGGGACTTAATATCTTTCAGCAGCTGCTGTTTTATACCCAGCTAAGCAGTCTGTCTGTTGTATCTCATCTATTCTCTATTACATCCCATTGCTCCAGGTGCTAGTGAGGACAAAAGTGTCATAGCCACCCCCACCCCCACCCCCAGATCACACTGATAGTGACTGACAAAGGCTAGATTTGAAGGCACAGCCCATGGCCCTCTGCTTGCCACACACTCTTGGCTGCCTCGGAGCCCCTCCCATTGGGATGCTGCGCCCCTGGGATCCAGGATAATGGGGCCCCAGCAGGAAAGGCAGAACCTGTCAAGTCAGAGTCTCCAAGCTCCAGGAGCTACACCTGGTTGGCAGCACAGCTCCAGCTGCCCAGGCAGGCCTGGCTGGCACAGGGCACAGGCTCATGGCCAGAGCTTGTTGGCCCTGGGCCAGTCTCTTGGGGCCGAGGTAATGTGGGGCCCAGAGCTGGAGCTGAGGGCTGAATGCCCCTCTCCCCAGCTCATTAGCAAACATCTGGGCTCAGGAAAACGACTGACCTGGAATGTGACTGGGCTGCAAGGAGCTGCCCCCTCCAGGGTCCCTGGGGAATGTAAGCTCCCTCCTGCAGGGCATGGGGCTCGAGCCAGCTGTTTCCTCTAATCCTGTCAGCCTGGCCTCCTTGGGGGTCCAAACTTTTGCAGTCTGAGTGAAAGCAGCCAAAAGCCTTCCTTCTTGCTCAGGCTCACAGCCTGAGAACATCCACTGGACCCTGGTCAGCACTGCTAAGAGCTGAGGGGAAGAGCCGCAGTCTCCCTACAAGGTCTGACTCCATGCTCGTCATCATTCATGGGGCTCTGTGCAAACTATTCCATGCTTGTGCCTAGGTTTCTCAATCTGCCAAACGCAGTTAGGAAGAACATATAGTCCAGGCATGTTGCTAACATTCGTTCACTTATTTAACAAATATTCACTGTGTTTACGACGCGTGCCAGGCAGCTATGAGATGTTGGGGACCCAACAATGGCCTCGGCCAATAAAGACCCAACTTTTCAGAGCCTAAGGAATGAGAGAGGAAGATATCATAGGAAGCCAAGAGATGGGAGGATTTTATGCTTATGTGGGAACTAAGCTAAGTGAATAAGGTGGTGGGGGAGGGGAGAGTTCTTGAGAAGCTTCCAGAAAACAAGGCAGAGGTGATGTTTAAGGTGAGATTCTGAGAAGGAGCCAGGATTGAAGGAGATAAATGGATGCAAAGTGCTGGGCACAGTTCCTGGAAAATAGCACGTGCTCCATAAAAGGAAAGCTACTTTAGGGAGGTTCGTATACACAGGGCAGCAAAGGCACTGGAGTCAGATTCCCTGGATGGAGGCCAGATGGTAACACAAAGCTTCCTCGCCTTCCTCCAGGGACACACTTGCTGAGCCTCAGTTTCCTCATCTGGCAATTAGGAACATTAGTGATTTCCTGAGATGAAACTGAGAGACACAGGCAGTTAAAGGCTGTGGGGAGGGGGAGAGGGGAGTCACATTCTTCAGAGGTGCTGACACTGGTAAGCTGCCCTTGCTCAAGTAAGCAACCCTACTTAAACTCAGTGGGTCAGGGCTGGAGGGGTGGCTCAGTGGTTATGGGTATGTACTGCCCTTCCTGAGGACCCAAGTTTGATTCCCAGAACCCACGTCAAGAGACTCACAACCTCCTGCAACTCCAGCTCCAGGGGAATTCGATGCTTCACCTCTTCAGGTACCTGTGCTCATACGCACAGACCCCTCCCCCATGTATATACAAGTATACTAACAAAAGTATTTTTAATGTGGGTCACAAAAATACATTTGCACATACATACTTAAGAGACGAAAGTTGGAAGGGAACTGAGAAGGGGAGGAAAATAAGAAAGGAAATGGGGAAATATATCAAAGTATGTACCTATGTATGAAATTGAGAATACTTTTAAAATATTGCTTCATTTTATTGTTATCTGGGTGTTTTGCCTGCACGTATGTCTGTGCACCACACATATGTAGTATACCTGGAGGCCAGAAGGGGCCATTGGATTTAGTAGAAATGGAGTCATAGATGGTTGAGAGCCACCATGTAGATGCCAGGAATTGAAACAAGGTCCTCTGGAAGAACAGGGCTCTTAACCTCTGAGTCATCTTTCCAGCCTTGATAATAAACAAGTGGTTTTGTTTTTAAGTTTTAGACAGGATTTCACTATGTAGCCCTGGATGACCTGGAGCTCTCTATGTAGACCAGGTTGGCCTCAAAGTGACAGAGATCCACCTGCCTCTGCCTCAGTGCTGGGATTAAAGACTTGAGCCACCTTGCCTGGTGAATAGATAACATTTTTAGTGATGCAGCGAGGGGCGTGCATATCAAACACCATGCATGGGCTATGTCAGAGAAGCTGCAGGTGGCAATTGAAGTCAGCCCACCAGGAGGCAAATCCCTGATGGGTGAATCTCATACAGGCAAGATCTAGAGACCACAGACTCCAGAATGTCTTTTGCTTCTGCTGTGCCTTCACATGTTTGCTGCTGCCATATTTCTCTGATAATCTGGGATGGTGTGAATGACATTGGGAGATCCTCACTGCCTGTAATGTAGTATGTTTATCTCGTGGAAATACCCCATTCTACTGGGCATTTTTACCTGTGGTTATGAAAATGATTTCTTCTTAAGCTGAACTGCCTAATTGATAATAATTATGCTAGTTTAAGTAGAATTTTGATGATTAAAAATTTATACAAGGAAATGTCGCACAGCTAGGGCCTATGCATCTCACCTAAGGAGCTGCATAGATCGCAGCTCAGGTTAATGATTAAGGAAAACAATTGAGTCCCCAGAAACCAGGCTGGCTCAAATTCTTTCCATCTTCATGCTGGAAGATGTGTTCACAGGTTGGAATGACCTCAGGTTAGATTAAGATGTTTTAATAATAGCTTTGAGGTTAGGGATCAAAAAACAAAGCAGTCCCATTATTGCTAGCTGGTGTACTTTCCTTGCAGGATGATTAATTCCTTGTAATTCCCAATTCTGCCCTCAACTTCCTGATAGAAAAAAACCATTGATGAGTGGGTATGCACCCTACAGATTTAAAGTAGATCTGTTTTTCATGTATAAATGTTTAGGTTTGTAGTTCAAGATTCCTTATATGATGACCTTGGAGATAAGTAATACAGTGATTGGTCCTTTCTTTGTAACTGCAGCACGCAGCCTACCTGTGAAAGAACTGGCTGAGAACAGCTTGCTTGCCTACACTGTCAACCTACAACCAAGTGCTTGGGTATGAATGTACGAAGGTTCTTGGGGTGGTTTGTTTTTCACCAGTAATATGTAAAATGTTAAATCATATAAGGGAAATGAAAAACATGGTTTTTAAAGATAATTTATTTTATTTTTATGTGCTTTAGTGTTTTTGCCTGCATGTATGTCTGTGTGAGGGTGTTAGAGCTTGGAGTCACAGACAGTTGTGAGCTGCCATGTGGGTGCTGGGAATTGAACCTGGGTCCTCTGGAAGAGCAGTCAGTGCTCCCAACTGTGGAGCCATCTCTCCAGCCCAAAAGACATGTTTTTTACTTATATTCATTGTAATCATTCACTTGAAAAATAGAATATAACCACATTGTAATTTTATATTGCTTGAAAGATTTTGTTGGGGTATATAAGCTGTAGAGAATAAAAAAGAGTGAGAAGGATAACATCAAGAGAGACAGAAGGGACATTTCTGGATAGAGACAAGAAAAGAATACAGAACACAGAATAAAGAATACAGAAGGAAACCATCAAGAGAGTGTGTGTCTTTCCCCTTACCCCCTCAGATATTCACAGTATGCCAACTCAGTGGATTCCCTCTGAGCCCTGTGCTCCTGGAGGCTGGCCCCCCAGGGAGCAAAACTCTGTCCCCAGGGAATGGAAGTTACTATTACTGCTGTACTGTCCTCTCCCACAGAGGAAAAAGACTGGCCCACATTCACTTAGCAAACCAGTAGCAGAAAGGTCTGGGCCCAGAACCAGATGTTCTGACTTTGGGCCTATGCATTCATGGCTGTGCCCTCTGGGCCTGGGGAAGCAAGCAAGAAAGGGTGACTATCGACTATGGTCTGCTCTTCAGTGGTGTGGGAAGTAATGCCTTGGCCAGTCCTGGACAGTATGGATGAAGTCCCAGGGAAAAGCTTTCTTTCTTTTCTTCCCTTCATTTTTTTTTAGTGCTGTAGAATGCGCGTATATGTTTGTGTGTGTCCCTGCGTACACGTGCGTGTGTGCGTGTGCGTGTGCGTGTGCGTGTGTGTGTGTGTACACATAATGTGGGTTCTGGGTTGTGGGGATGGAACTCAGGTTGTCAGGCTAGGTGGTAGGCCTTTCCCTGCTGAACCATTTCTCCAGCCCATGAAGAGATCCTGATGGGTGGGAGATCTCAGGGTGGGAGACCAAGGCGAGGCCTCCAGTTCAGGAGGGAAGGAGGGTGGAGAGGTCAGAGAACTGAAACTGACGGACTCTGAGATGGAATACCAAGCCCCCAACTGTCTATTTTCTGCTTCCCAGATGAGCCTCCCCACAGAAATGAGCTTGTATGTGCCGCACAGCCTAACACGGAGGAGTGCTGTGAGCTGCATCCCACACCCTCACGCTCCTGTACCACTCCACTCTGAGACAGACAGCACTGAGTTCCGGTCTGTATCAATCAGCCTAGACATGGCACCAGCTAGTTCTCAGGACACTCTCCACATTCTCTGTTTCTTCCATTTCTCAGCTCCCAGCAGCCCACAAGTACGCAATGAGTGGGAGAATTTTTCTCCCTTCTTAGAGAGTTAGCCTACTATCCCACAGGGCAGGGTTTTCCTTGACATTTCTGTGCTCTAGATAAATTCATTAAGAGAAAAAAACAACAAAAACCCATCTGGTCTGGTCTATAGCTCAGTAGTAAACACTTGCCTAGCACGCTTGAAATTCCAGGCTTGGTCCCACTGTGGCAGAAACATACAAACCCTTTGTGGACATGGCTGCTGGGTAATGCATTTCATGCTTTACCTCCTCTGACTGTTTGCCAGGATTCAAGAGGCAGTCTCAGTAGATAAAGGAAAGATCTAACATCCTTTCTTTTTTTTTTAAATATATATATATATTTAAAAAAATATGTACACACACACACACACACACACACACATTTAGTTTGAGACAGGGTTTCTCTGTGTATAACCACCATGGCTGTCCTGGAACTCTGTAGACCAGGCTGGCCTCAAACTCACTGAGATCCACTTGCCTCTGCCTCCCAAGAGCTGGCATTAAAGGCGCCACCACTGCCATCCAGTCTACCATCATTTCTATACTCAACAAAATGAGTTTTCTTCACAAAGCAGGTAGAACCTGGTTTTATCTGTAATAGAGGGACAGTGAAGTCTAGAGTGCAGGGAGCCTTTGATTTCTCAGGCACAGGCTACTGTATGAGGACAAAACCAACCTTCCTACAGTTTGTATAGAAAGCAATTCTCCAGATGGTAACATGTGATCATGGTACTAGCTCACTGGCCATTTCACTTTCCTCCTCAGTGATATCCCGTCTGTACTGTGATGCTGGAGGAAACAGGGCTCATTTCAGTCTTCCAGTGAGTGCCAGGAGACTGGGAGATTGGTTGCTCATGATTACACAGAGCCAGGAGCTGGGATGAGAGCAGGGGACGGACTAGAACAGTGGTTCTCAACCTGTGGGTTGCAACCCTCTGACAAACCTCTATCTCCAAAATTATTTACAATACTTTTTTTTTTTAGTATTTTTCTTTTAAAAAATGATTTATTTTTATTTTATGTGCATTGGTGCTCAGTGCATGTAACAAAAGCAAAATCACAGTTATGAAGTGCCAACAAAAATAATTTTATGGGTGGGGATCACAACAGGAGGCACAGTATTAAAGGATTGCAGGTTAGGAAGGTTGAGAACCATTGCTCTAGAGTGAAGAAGAGGGAAGCCTTTCTCCAGGCTGAAGTCACTGACCCACAGTGATCAGTCAAGGTCACCCGCTGAAAGAGAAAGTTAGCTTAAGGAGCTTAAAAATATTTAAAAGTGGGGGAAGCAGCTGGGTGGTGCTGGCACACGCCTTTAACCCCAGCACTGGAGTGGCAGAGCCAGGCAGATCTCTGTGAGTTCAAGGCCAGCCTGGTCTACAGAGCGAGATCCAGAACAGGCACCAAAACTACACTGAGAAACCCTGTCTCAACACCCCCCAAAAAAGTGGGGGAAGCATGGTAGTGAACACCTTTAATCCCAGCAATTGGGAGACAGAGGCAGGTGGGTCTCTGAGTTCAAAGCCAGCCTGATCGACACAGGGCAGTCAAGAATACATACATATGAGAACCTGTTTCAGAAAAAAAGGGGGGCATGGGGTTGGGTGGAGGCTGTCTCACAGCATAAGAAATATTGGGTTTAGCTTATT
The DNA here is from genome assembly GCF_004664715.2 of Peromyscus leucopus. NCBI lineage: Eukaryota > Metazoa > Chordata > Mammalia > Rodentia > Cricetidae > Peromyscus > Peromyscus leucopus. The sequence continues at coordinate 140,087,023 of NC_051064.1, forward strand.
TATTTATTTGTTTGTTTGTTTTGATTTCTCAAGATAGAGTTTCTCTGGGTAGACCAGGCTGGCCTTGAACTCATAGTGATCCACCTGCCTCTGCCTCCTGAGTGCTGATATTAAAGGCTTACGCCACCATGCCTGGTGAATAATGGGTTTAGAAAGTCATATACGGATGCTAGGACACTTAGGGTTTCAAATGTGTCACCCCATGGGGCTGTGGAGATAGCTTAGTCAGTAAAGAGCTTGCCATGCAAGCGTGAGGATCTGAGTCTGGACCCCCGGAACTCATATAAAAATCCAAGCATGAGGATCTGAGTCTGGACCCCCGGAACTCATATAAAAATCCAAGCATGAGGATCTGAGTCTGGACCCCCGGAACTCATATAAAAATCCAAGCATGAGGATCTGAGTCTGGACCCCCGGAACTCATATAAAAATCCAAGCATGGCTGGGGAGATGGCTTAGCAGTAAAGGGCACTGGCTGCTTTTGCAGAGGACCCAAAGTTTGGTCCTCAGCAGCTATATGGCAGCTCACAGCCACCTGTAACTCCAATTCCAGAGGATCCAATCCCTTCTACTGACGTTTGCTGGCAACGCATGTGCCTGTACACATAAACTCATACAGGCACACACACAAAATAATAACAACAACAATAATAAAACAAATCTTTAAAAAAAGAACTACTTCTGAATAATAAATGGATATTTAATTAAAACAAACAAAAACATTGCTGATTTCAAATTGGATCAACTATCTTACCAGTTTCATTTCAATGAGACCGGCCATTACCAATTCAACAGGCTTAAGTGTGTCAAATCAAGTTTAAACTGGTTTAAGTCAAATCAAACCACTTGGCAAGGGCCCATTCCAGTGTTTGAGGAGCACAGAGCCTGGGCTGTGGGGTCAAGGCCAAAGGCATTATTCCATTATTGCCCTCAACCTGCTTGTTCTCGGGTAAGTTCATTCAGCTCCCGAAACCTGTCTTCACTTATGAAGTGAGGAAAGTACTATTCTCTCACAGGATTGTTACAGCAACTAAGTGTGGTATATGTCAGAACAGTAACTAGCCTGTATGGCATCCTCTGTCAATGTTAACCCTAGAGCCATCTAAGGCGAGCGAAGTGTGTAATGTTGGCTCAAACTGGCTAGACACAGAAGAGAAAATGATGGTAATAAAAATGAACCCCCCCCCACCTTTCCTCACGCTTTTTTTTTCCTTCTTTCAATTTTTTTTTTATAGCGATGGGACCTTACTATATAGCCCTGGCTGGTCTGGAATTCACAGAGATCCACCTGCCTCTCCCTCCTGAGTATTTAAAAGGATTGCTGCTAAGCCCAGCTTTTTACCCTCTATTTCTTCCCTATTGAAGGCTCCTCACTTATCCCACCTCCTCCAAGAATTCTTGACATCTCACCGCCCCCCTTGAGCTTCTGGCTCTGAACCCACAAAGTAAGGATCAGATAATCAAAGCCTATTACTATTACCCTGGACCGCGCAGCAGCAGTCACGGTTCTGACCCGGGTTGGAAGCTGTTTTACAGGTTCTCCATTTCTCTGCCATTCTTTTCTCCTCCTTCCCATCCTAGCCTGGTACTGGCCACGTCTATGTGCTCAGCAGCAAGTAAGAAAGTTGAAGTCTTGGTGGTCTCATGAATATGCATCAGAATGAAGCAGAGTGGGATGGAAAAGACATCTTAATTCTGAGGATGGAGCATTTTCCACGAATAGGTCTCATTTGAGCGGCTCACACTGCTCACCTCGTTCGCTCTCCCTGGGAACACAGATTTCAACCTTAACAGCCCTTTTCAACCATCTGATTCCCTGTACTACCATGCACTGCTGAGGACAGAACCTGGGGCCTTGCGCTTACTCTGCAAGCACTCCATCACTGAGCACTACGCCCTGCCCTAGACGGTGTTTTTATAAGCTTGTGCTAACAGCACACCCATTTGGGCCTCAAAGACTACAGGGTGGGCTTTCCCCTGATCTCATTTACAGATGAAGAACCTGAAGTTACAGGCTAGGAACCTCCCCTGGTGCCTGGCAGGTGAGGGATGGAGCAGGCGCTTAGATCCAGGGCTTGACAGTCGAGCCTGTAGGCCTGGCGTCTATTGTCCAGCCCTGCCTCTCCTCCTGCCCATCTGCTCTCTTCCTTCTGCTCCTACATTGCTGTCCTATTCCACACAGAGCTGCCTGTTGGACACAGGACATCTCCCCTGCGCCTGCCCGGGACCACGTTGTTCCGTGACACCATCCATTGGTGTCAGAGTTGAAGTGGCGCTCTCAGCACACTTGAAGGAAGTGATGATGGCTTCCAGATGAGCTTATTATCCTAAATTTAACATTTTTTTCAGCACTTAGAATTTCCACTTTCTCCCTTCCACCCCTGTGCATTTACGCAATTAGAAAGCATGCAACAGGAAACCATTTGAGTCTCAGACCAGTCCGGAGGAAGGCAGCCCCAGCTCCATGAACTACATCCTTGTGGAAATACGCTGCAGAGTTTATTTGGACAGGCTCAAAAATAGTCCTTCCAACAATGCAATCAGATTGAACCATGACAAGTAAAACGCAATTATGGGTTGGTTACATTTAAAAAAAAAAAAATGTAAACAGAGGTTTGAGAACCAACAGCAAAAACAAGAGCCATCTCCTTCACCCAGTGTCTGCTTCCTGCAGGACTGTGGGGCTGCATTCTTGGGTCTTTTGAGAGCTGTGAGAGGATGACATTCACGCAAAGGGACAGCTCAGCAAAGTGTTCCGAGGCCACTTCTCAGAACAAAGGCATGCTTCTGTAGACAGCAAATGTGTCCCAATAATGGCTCCCCAGCCACTTGGAATGCAAAAGTCATTCACCTAAAAGAGTTCAAAATACATATTGTTCTGGGCCAAATTATACAGTGTCAAGTTCAGACTGTATGTATTTATGTATGTTGGCAGCACAAGCCACTTTTGGGGCGCCACAGCTTTGCCCTAGTGTCCTGTGCCCAGCTGGGTTCCCATCAGTAGTGGCTCTTAAACCCATGAATTCCCTTGTGTTTGGTTCCAGAAGGGCAGAGGAGAGGCGAACTCAAAGCCCCACAACCCCCTCGAGGGACCTGGGCCCCCAGAGGACTTGAATTTCCAATGAAACTTCAAGTAGAACAGAATGCTTCCCCTTGCCAAGCTGGAATTTTGTGAAGGCTCATCTGAGATGGGAGACAGACAGACAGACAGACAGACAGACAGACAGACAGACACACACACACACACACACACACACACACACACACACGATCAGGCTCCATGCTTCCGATGCTCTCTGCTAAGAGCTACAAGGTGGGAATACAAAACATACAAAACCCTCTGGGACTAAGACAAACAGCCAGCGCTCCTTTGCCTGGCTTCTGCCCAGAATCATGTCCTCCCGGAGAAGGTTCCCGGGGCACTTCAGCAGAGCTCCAAATGTGCTGGGGGGGACCAGATCCCTGCAAACAGAGGCCTAAAACCTAGGTAATGGTGAGACAGAAGTTCAATCCTACGTCCCGCCTCACTCTATCTAGATGTAGGGGCAGTTTTCCCTTTGTCTTCTTGGATGGGGAGGGCTGTCCTTCTTAACTCTACAGGGATACTAATATGTAAAGCAAATACAGAGAAGAGCTGCAAGGGAGGAACCCAGCCGCATGACTATTTTTCTTCTAACGGCATGGGCTGCTCTGTAAGGGTTAAGAGGGCTGTGTGAAAAAGAGCCAAGCGGCTAAGGCATGCCATGGCCATGACTTGCTGGCCTGGGCACAGCCCAGCTTTGGCAGAGCATCCCTGCCGCCTGCCCAGGTTCACAGCCTAGCCCGTGTTTCTGGAAAGGAAAGTAGAACAAAGAATAAGGGAGGAAAAGCAGAGGGAGGGGAGAGGCCACCCTGAATTTACCCCCAAAGCTTTTTCAAGGACTGAGGTCTAATCAACGTGCCTAGCACTGGCTGAGGCCCCTCCAGCTGCCAGCTCTGACTGTCCTGCACTCTAGCTCATAACCTGCCTGTCCTTTCCTAGCTACGAGCACGCCCATCACCCAGAGCATCCACAGTGGACATCTACAAAAGCCTGAGCACAAGTGTGCTGTACACATCAGAAGAAACTGGAAAATACTCTGTCATGCTTCACAAGAACCCACAAGATCCAAGTCAAGGGGAAGTGGCCCTTTATCCTCACACCTCTGTATGTCCTTCCACTCAGGCTGTGGCCACCAGCTTCATACTGCCGGCCAGAACTGAGATGGCACGAAGTTCCATGTGGTATTGAGAGTGACATCAATGGAGCAGACATCAGCACAGCAGGTGTGGCCAAGATCAGTCGTGGTCCACTGTGAGCCAGTGCGCAGGCCTAGAGCAGCATCAGGAAGGCGCCCCTCAAGACTTCACCATGGCCATCACTGCACAGGGGTACCACCAGTCTCCAGGGGGGTGGGAGGGGCGTACATTAGGGGTGTGGGGAGGACACGCCTGACTGTGGCTTCAAGAGGTCACAGAGTCCACAGCTAGACCATTCAAAGAGAATCCTCCTGCCACAGAAAGGAATGAAGGGCTTGCACTGGGCTTCCCATTTTTAATTTATTTAAGATCACCTCCTTACAATTTCCGAAGAGAAAATACAAAAGAAACAGACTTGGTTTCGAACACATGAACAGTGGCTGGAGTGGAAAGCGTTGCTGATGGCACTGTCCTAGGACGTCAGCGCACTCCAGGGCACTTCAGTATTCCTGAGGAAGAAACACGGTTTCTCTTTCCTCCCACTGGGATGTTCTCAGCATAAGTCACTGCTCCTACAAAGCGAGGACATTGGGTTAGAACCGGCAGCAGACATTCTGATACCACTGGCTGCTGCCTCAGTCAGACCCCATGGCTCCAATCATGGTCAACTTTCTGTTTCACCTATTTCACGAGCAGAGGCCCCAGCTGAGAGGGAGAAGACCAGAAGGGGCAGACATGACTGGAGAGTCAGCTGTGCCCCAGGAGGTCCGGGTGAGCACCAAGCCCAGCTTGGCCAGCAGCTGCTGACTCCAGTCGCTAGTAGGCTCACCTCTTTAAGATTCTCCCCCTTTGCTGAGTGAGGATACACCTCTCCCACAATCCACTGGGAAGTGAGGGGGAAAAAGACTATGAAGAAAGTCCCCAGGGTGGTGCACAGGGCCCAGGCCGTGCTTGGCCAGCAATTACCACAGTACAGCCATGCCGCAGAAGCCCCCAGTGGGATTCTGCTCCTCCATGTGAGAAGGATGACAACATCTAGGCACAGACTCAAGTCCAAATGAAGTTACAAGGCCATTTATTTTAGAGCAGCATGTACAAGGCTGCAGAAAATGTAATATTTTCCACAGTACCTCCCAGCCATTAAACATCTACTATGCATAATCACCTCTGATCCATCATCCAGGACAACTCCGCTTGGAACAATAGAAACACTCACAACAATGGAAAGACCCAGCGCTCTGCCTGCCCCTTGCTGTCCACCCTCAGCCAAGCTCTGCTGCCAGGATGGTGAAGAACCAGGGAGAGTGGAACAGCCTGTGACCGGGTCGGTACAACACTCAGCTCTTCTTGAACTAACATTATAGACAGAAGCACTGGCTGCTCTTATAGAGGATCGGGGTCCAACACCCACTTGGTGGCTCACAACCATCTATAATTCCAGTCTCAGGGGATCTGGTGCCCCTTTTCTGGCCTCTATGAGTACCAGCATGCACATGGTACACAGACATACATGCAAACTAAACACCTATACTCATAAAATAAACGTAAAATAATAAAATTGGCAAACATTTGAAGACTTCTGTAAGGGAGAGAACTATCGATTCTGTACGTACTTTGACAAATTTTCCGTGTAGAAGATACGGGGCCTGCAAGTCATGCTGACAGTTGGAGTACGCCATCCCCAGTCCCACGCCAGACCCGAAGGCTAAGGGCCACATCCTTCCTATTGAGCATGGAGAGAGAAATCCCGACAGGGAAGGGTTAAAATAAAGCTCCCACCCAGCATGTGTGCTCAGCATTCACAAGCCCTGAGGAGGCATCACCTGCTGACTGACCACACAGCACTGTAATCCAGCATGCTTATGAGTGCCTGGGCTGCTAAGTTTGATGCAAACAGCCCAGTCTGTCACCATCTGTGCACCTGAACTAGTTTCCTAACCTTGACAGAAGGAACGTGTCAGTAAGGTGTTTGAACTGTTTATTAATTTCACCAACATTCACAAACTTTGGCTATATCCAGTAAACCATGGAGTTTATTTACACATGTCTACAATTCTCTAGTTCCAGTCCTTGTCAGTTCTCCATGGAAAAGAGGTCAAGGTGACCGGTTTTGCTTCTAGTCAATACTCCAACTTAAGTTTTCCCAAGGAGGAGACTCAGGAAGGAGCAGGGGCACTTCTGGCCCACTTGCCTTTATACCAGCAAGCCACATCTCTGGGTCACTTTAGAAATACGTGGGCATGCAGACTGGCCAGCATGAAATGCAGGCTTTTGAAAGGATGTCATGTTTAAGACACCAGGCAACCCTGACTCACTGCCCCCAGGGAACACCGGAGATGTCCAACCCATGCAGACTGAGTACACAGTCTGTTGAGCTCATTTTACAATGGACCAGTTGGCAGCGTTTTATGCAGACACTGTAGTGAGAAGCTGGTGAGAGTCACTTACTTTTAAAGAAGGTGAGAGAGAAAACAACTCCTAGTCCAAAACCAGTCCCTGCAAAAATGGAAAAGAGTGTTACAATGCAGTAATCCAGCAACCCCAAACAAAGGGAGAATTAAGATCGCTCCAAAGGAACAGAAGACAACAGGCTCCTTTTTATAACTTGGAGTTGCTTTCTCGTTGCTAACCTTTCTCATTGACAGGAACACTGCAGATGCCTCCGGTCTATGAAAAACTTTATTCCCTATCATTTTGTCCTGGAGTGTTGCAAGGTGGAAGTGAGGGTGGAGACCCCAAGAGACTGTTGTAGAATCTTCTGCACTGACCAGCAGTAGCCTCCTCCTTCACCTCACTCAGGGAGTCACTAAAAAGCTCCCCTTGTCACGTTGTTTCTCCGGGTGATGCTTAACATTTTAGGAAGAAGGAATGGTCTAGAACAATTCCCAAAGGCTGCACTCGCACACAGGTCACAGTGTCCAGACAGAGGGAGAAGGGCTTCCCTTTGCCAGAGCTGGGGATCCTGGGAACTGCATCCCCAGCCTTGTTAACACCTCACTCTGAATCTCAGCTTGGAAAAAGTTCTGGCTTTTAGGATAAGCTGACTCAGAATTCGTCAAACCCTAGTTCTGATGCCAACTTCAAAATTTCCCATATAGCCCACACGTAACCTACACCATTGTTATTTTCTTTTAAAAGAGAAAAGGATGCAATACATCTGTGAGTAAATTGAAGCCCAACTTAAATAACAATGTTGGTATGATCAACTCAGGTGCTAGCTGTAGATTCTAATCAAGTGCATGAAAAAACTTTGACAGCCATTTTACAAGGACTCACCCCACATTATCTACTAACAAACTCCTTACTTTCACATAAGAGTACATGAATTTACTTCTCCACCACAGCCAAACTGGCTGTTTTCCTTTTCAGACTTATAGACCAACACGTTCAGCTCAGAACCCTGGTGCTCTGTTTTGGTTTTGAGACAGAGTCTGGCTATGTAGCCCAGGTTGTCCTCCAATTCTCAATCCTCCTCCCTAGCTCTGCTGGGATTACAGACGGCACATTGTGCCCAGAGTATTCTGAAGTTCTGTGTGTCTGTTTCACAGCCCAGCAGAGTCTAAGACCAACCTCTTTATGAGTAAGCCACATAAGTCCTGGTTCTCCCAAATTTATGCTGCTGCTAAAATCTGGTGGGTTTTTGTTTCTGTTGTTTGTCTTTTGAAGTGGCACCCTGCTAAGCAGCCCAGGCTGGTACAATACTCTGAAGTCCAGCCAGCCTTTAGCCTGAGTGCTAGGATTATAGGTGTGTACCACTCGCCACCCAACTTTGTGCTACTGGGATTCTAAGTTTCTTCCACTGGGCTAGGGCTAGGGCTCAGTGGTACAGCACCTACCTCCCATGCAAAAGGCCCCACGGTCAGCTTCCAGGGTATCACATACACACATAGAGACAGACATATACACAGGGGAGAAGGAAGAGGAGAGGAAGGGAGTAGGGAGGGAGAAGCAGAATTCTCGAGGTACTGCAACACAAAACCTCGGAGTACTCTTCAAGCAAGCTAACTTTTCTGTTCTGAAGAAGAAAACCTCACCATGAGCAAGCAAGGTATGTATTTTTGATCCAGGAACTCTGTCACCCATGCACAATCTAGCTGGTGTTAGATTTAGTACAGCACACATGCTATTCACACCAATATTTATTATCTTTTTATTCCTTTACTTATTTTTTCTTCCCCCCCCCCCAGACAGGGTTTCTCTGTGCTGTTTTGGTGCCTGTCCTGGATCTCACACCATAGACCAAGCTGGCCTCGATCACAGAGATCCGCCTGGCTCTGCTGGGATTAAGGGTGTGTGCCGCCGCCGCCGCCCGGCCTTTACTTATTCTTTTGGTGTGTGTGCACTCATTCATGTGTGAAGGCCAGAGAACAACCTGGGTACTGTTCAAGAAACATCGGCCTTTTGGGTTTTGTTGTTTGTTTTATATAGTATTTTTAATTTATAATTAACTTAATTTCATACATCAGCCACGGATTCCCCCGTCCTCCCTTCTCCCACACCCCATTCCCACCTCCGCCAAGGCAAGGTTTTTTTTGTTTGTTTTTTGAGAAAAGGTTTCTCTGTGAATACCTGGCTGTCCTGGAACTTGCTCTGTAGACCAGGTTGGCCTCGAACTCAAGAGACCTGCCTGCCTCTGCCTCCCAAGTACTGGGATTAAAGGCATGTGTCATCAATGGTGCCCGGCTCAGCCTTTTGTTTTTTGTTTTTTTGGGGGTGTTTGTTTGTTTGTTTGGTTGGTTTTTCAAGACAGGGTTTCTCTGTGTAGCTTTACGCCTTTCCTGGAACTCACTTTGGAGACCAGGTTGGCCTCGAACTCACAGAGATCCACCTACCTCTGCCTCTCGAGTGCTGGGATTAAAGGCGTGCGCCACCACCGCCCAGCAGCCTTTTGTTTTTTAAGAGACAGGTTCACACTGGCCAGAGAGCCCGAGGGATCCACCTGACCCTACCTCCCCCATGCTGGATTATAAGCACACCTCTAAAGCTGGGCTTTTGTTTCTTTTCAGTGTGGGTCTGAAGACTGAAGTCAAATCCTCATGGCTGATTGACAGGCACTGTACCAACTGAATCACCTCCTTGGTCCCCAGGATGATACTTTCTTTTGTTTGGGGGGGGGGGGCGTTGGTTATTGATACAGGGTCTCACTATGTAGTCCTGACTAGCCTGGAATTACCATGTAGACCAGGCTGGCATTGAACTCACAGAGATCCACTTGCCTTTGCTTCCTCTGCTGGGATTAAAGAGGTGCACCACTTCGGGCAGTGGTGGCACACACTAATCCCAGCACTTGGGAAGCAGCAGCAGCAGGTGGGTCTCTGAGTTTGAGGCCAGCCTGGTCTACCGAGTGAATTCTAGGATAGCCAGAGCTGTACACAGAGACACACTGGGGTGGTGGTGGGCATCAGCATGCTCAGCAGGTTTTTGGTCATTATACCACATACAAGGCCATGCTGTGTCTCTTTCATAGACAGACAAGTACCAAACATGTGGCAACAACAGATTATATGTGTGATGGTGGCACCACAGATTTCCATGGGGTTGAAACCGGAACCAGCGGTGGAAGAAGAGACCAGAGAAAGGCAAGTACAGGAGGACAAGGCAGGAGAATTCCCAGGGATGGGCCTAGCAGTTGCTTTAAGACTCAACCAGCTCTGTACAGAGTTGAACAGGACCCCACACCAAGAGGCTGTTCACGGCCCACTCTCTGCCACCAGCAAACCCAGGGAGAAAAAGGCAAAGCAAAGCACCCTGGGTCTCTCTAAAGAGGACGCCTCTAGCAGGTCATCGAGGTACTCTGGAAGTGTCATTGTCATCACAGGCAGGGACAGTTCCCTGTGCTTTACTGCAGCTGACCTTCCAGTAGATTGTGAGCTGGAGTTGGAAGAAGGTGCTATGAATGATTCTGACCCTAGGTACAGGTACAGGCCCAGGACAATGCATGCGAGTGTTGCCAAATTTTAGCAAAAAATAATTTTAAATGTTAAAAAGAAAATTATCCGGCAGTGGTAACACACCTCTTTAATTCTAGCAGGGAGGCAGAGGCAGGCGGATCTCTGAGTTTGAGGCCAGCCTAGTCTACAGTGCAATTTCCAGGGCAGCCATAATTACACAGATTAATTGTCTAAAAAAAAAAAATTAAAAATAGAGAAGATTGCATAATATGAAAGGAAATACTTCTACTACACAATGTGTTTGTATTTAAAGCTAAATGCAATTACAAAGGAATAAAAGGGTTGCCAGGAACGGTGGCCATGCCTGTAATCATGTAAGCAGAGGCAGGAAGGTCTCTGAAATCAGACCAGCCTGGTCTACATAGTGAGTTCCAGGCTAGCCATGGCTGCATAGTGAAGCTGTGTGTGTACTCGAATTACTACCCAGCCACTGACCCTTACACTGTACTCAATAAGCCTGTTTTCTTCCTAAAAACAAACAACCAAACACCAAAAGAAGATGGGCTAAGATGAATTCACAGTTGATGAAAAACCACTTTAAACAAGGGTCATCTGAGCACAGCATGCCTGTAAAGTCTGCAGTGACGGCTCCAGTTGGTGTCCGGCTGCTCTAGAGCAAGCTGCAGTACTGCACTTCCACCTGTCTGCACTGTGCTCTGACACTCACGTGGCTTTGGGCACAGACACATGCCACAGCGTTAGAGCCACTACAGCATGCAGTACAGTACAGTACAGTACAGTACAAGTACAGTACAGTGCTCCTGAGATTGGCAACCTAGAAGCACAGTCACCGGGACCTTGCCTCGGTGTGCAGACTTACCCTGTTTATGCCTAAGTACAAAACATGATCAAACAATGAAACCCCCTAAGGACGCATCTCTAAGAATACAGCCGCACCGTTGACACACTGGATACACAGGTGGCCTCTATGCCGCCATGTGAATTCTAACTAAAATCAGCTATGGCACTATCCAACAGACCCTATACTATGAACTATTTTGGTGCCAACTTTAAAATGCAGTATCTGAAAATCAGTAATGCCATCCCAATTTCCATTTCAAAAAAATCATGGGAAGGTAGTTTGCCAAGGCTGGTCTGGTAAGTAGCCAACAGAGGCTGGCATAATGAAAAGGAAAGGGAATTAACGCTGAATGTTACTCATGAGTACCCAGCACCTCCTTTCCAAGAAAAGTTTTTTCATTTTATTTTATGGTATGAGTATTTTGCCTACAGGTATGTCTGTGCAACATGTGCATGGCTATTGTCCATGGTGCCAGAAGAGGGTGTTGGATCCATCTTCTGGAACTGGAGTTCCAGATGGTTGTGAGATGCCATGTGGATGCAGGGAATCAAATCTGAACACATGCCACCGTCACCAACACCACACACACACACACACACACACACACACACACACACACACACACACTGCAAGAACAGCCAGTGTATTTAAGCACTGAGCCATTTCTCCAGCCCAAGAAAATTCTTTTAAAACGAACAGTTTTATTTTCAGTCATGCTAGTACAAATTCTAACAATGGGGAAGGGAGGCAAAACGATCAGGAATTCAAGGCCATTCTTAGCTATATAGCAAGCTCAAGACAACTCTCAACTACATGAATTGAAATCCTTCCTAAAAAACTAACACTACCACACTACCAGCTAGGTGGTGGTGGCCACATAACTTTAATCCCAGCACTTGGGAGGCAGAGGCAGACGGATCTCAAAACAACAAACTAACTACAACTACCTTCTATGATGGTATACCCTTGTTTTCCAGATGTAGAAAATAACTTGCCCAGAACAACCTACTGCTATAATAGTCAGGTGTGCCCAATGCTGGCAGTCTTAGTTTTCCACTGTCCCCAGTAATCCAGACACAGGACTCTCCTCTATTTTCAGCCCACCAATACTACCTTCGAAAGGAAATTGGAGTGTCCAGATTTCTAGAAGCAGTGAAGTAAGATACAGTTCAAACATGAGCCACGCTCTCCATGCACCAGCCCAGAGTGCTAGGCAACCAGACTAGCAACAAGCGCACACAAAGGCACAGGGCTTGCTCAGATTCCTTCCCAGAAGCCTCCTACCACACATGTCACCCAACAGTCTACCGGGCAGGACTGCTCCAGGAACTTCAGAGAAGGAAGCCACTGCCATGCTACACCAAGCCCAGGAACCTGCTATTGCTTGCTTAGTTGAAACGGCGGAAGGTTCAGTTTCAAGGGAACTTCTTGCCTCACCCTTGCAGCTGGAGGGTAACGGCAGATGGGTACGAGAATGAGGTAAAGGGTTTGGACTGGCTCACAGAGGCAGGCCAGTGAAAGCAGGCTGGCCTACAATCGGGGATTTTGTGCGTCTCCATCTGGAGGCAAGTTTTTGGCAAGGGAATCAAAAGCCCGGAGGAAACCATTTTGCCATTTTTCTTGTCCCTTTAACTCCATGCCTGTCTTTTCCATTTTCCCAGAGGAAGAAAAGCTCTCTGATGCCCAATGCTTCCTAGCAGCAGACAAGTGAAACTCAGCTCACTGCTACCAGTACCACTCAATCAAAAGACGAGACATGTCCACACCAACCAAGAGCCTCCATCTCAAGAGTCCATATGACCAGCCAGCTGGCTCCTGCCAATTACACTTATCTGAAAGTTTAACCAAGCTCAAAAACCCCAGGCAGACAAGCCAAACCCAGTTCTCAAGGAACCTTCTCTGAGGTCTTAATTAGATGGGGCTGCTACATTGTTAATTGCTAACAGTGACTCTCCCCACCATTTCTGTATTTTTAAGATACACACTAACGAGACTACTCTGTACCTAAAAAGGGATCTGGTGTCTTTTTCACGTCTAACATGGAACCTGCAGTCAGAGATGACAACAGTGGAATGCTGACAGCTCGACGGAGTCAAGCCCTCGCTCGCTCGGTTCTCTTTGAAAAGGCAGCATGCTGCTTCAAAGCCGGTCCCACCTGGCCCGGACGGACAGACGGCTCTGCAGCTGCTTCCACTCAAGACTGGCACCTCTAGGCCAGGTTTAAGCTTTAGAACAATACAACAGGAAAGGTTAGCCTTACAACAAAAACAAACCAACACGGAAAAAGAAGCGCCTTCTCTGCCGTTGGCCACTTTTTCTTGTTGTTGCACGACAAGCTCTTTTGGAGGAAAAAGCCAAAGGGAAAAGTACAAAGCATTTTTCACCCCGCCCCCCCCCCCCGGAAGCAAATATTTAACTATGAATGCAGTTTATATAACTCGGCCTCCCCGGCTTGGCCCTCTCAAAAGCCCATGCTGTCTGAAATGACAAAGAACCCTCAGGTACAGAGCGGGTGGCTTATCAGCACCCATCAGAGGAGCCTTATGGAATCAACATTAGGCCCAGAGCCCAAGTTCTCGGCAGCCATTTCTTTAGGAGAGGAAAAAGAATTGCGACCAATTCTTTCAAAGATATTATTCCAAATCATTCTAACCGTGCAGGCTGAGGTGAGTTTGGTGCCCAAAAGGGTGTCAGTAACAAGCAAAGAAATACCTCTTTGGATGGGGCAGTTTCTTAACTGGTCATCCGGGTTTTTTGTTGTTGCTGCTGTTTTGGCTTTTCGAGACAGGATTTCTCTGCATAGTCATGGCTGTCCTAGAACTCTCTCTGTAGACCAGGCTGGCCTTGAACTCAGGGAACCACCTGCCTCTGCCTCCTGACTACTGGGATTAAAAGCATGCAACAACACCCAGCTTGATATTAGTCTCTAAATTGTGTGTGTGTGTGTGTGTGTGTGTGTGTGTGTGTGTGTGTGTGTGTGTAAGGATTACTTTGCAGGAGTTGGTTCTCCCTTCTGATTGTGTGAGTCCTGAGGAGCGAACTCAAGTGCCTTTACCTGCTAAGCAATCACTGGCCTACCTGACACCATTTGCATGTTTGTCTTAACATTCAAGGTTTTATTTTTATTTTATGTGTATGGATGTTTTACCTTCATTTATGTATGTGCACCAAGTGTGTGCCTGATCCCCTGGAGCTGGAGTTACAGATGACTGTGACCCACCACATGTGGGTGCTGGGAACCAAACCCAGTTCTTTGCAAGAGCAGTAAGTGCTCTTAACCACTGAAGCATCTCTCCAACCCCTGACACTGATTAATAAAAAGAATAGAAGGTGCAATTTCCATCAACCACACAGTACAGATTTATCTTATGCCTAAGTGCGTGTGGAAGCAAAACTTAAAGGTACCAAGTGCATGCTGTACACCATCACTGGATAAACACGGAGTGAACCATGTGTGGGAGGTCAGTATGAGCATTTCCAGTTAATAGCAACTTCAGTTCAGATGTAGAGGAATCTGCTCCCAGGATCTAGATTAAGCACCAAGCTCCACATCACTGCAGATAAGGAAATAACCTGCAGGAAGCCCCGGGCAGGCACCACAATCTGACTGGGAGGGAACTACTTTCAGTGCCAGCCTCTGCACAGAAAAGCTGGAGTAACACCTGGGGGAGGAGCCGTGGGACCCACTCTGCAGAGGCCGGAACTGCATCCCACTCTCACGAAGGATGATGTCCCAGAGGAAGAACAAAAAGTCACACAAAAACCACCCTAGGACACTTCTTAAAAAAAAAAAAAAAATCACTCAGCCTGGCAGTGGTGGCACACACCTTTAATCCCAGCACTCAGGAAGCAAAGGCAGGTAGTTCTCTATTGAGGCTGGCCTGGTCTACAGAGTAAGTTCCAGGAAACTCCAAAGGCTACACAGAAAAACCCTTAGAAAACAAAACAAAAATATCAAACAAACAAAAATCACTGGCTGGGGGAGGGCCTGGTTAAAGCACTGGTTGCTCTTCCATATGTCAGCTCACAACCACCTGTAACTAGTTCTGGGGGATCTGATGTCTTCTGACTTCCACAGGCACCAGGCATGCATGTGGTGCATGTTCAGACATACATGTACAAAATAAAGTGAATAAATCTAATAAACAATTTAAAAATAAACATAAAAAATGTCCACTGGGGGGCGGGATAAAGGCTGTAGGCCTGTAGCCCCACTACTTCTGAGGCTGGATAAGGGAACCCAGGTGTTTAAGGCAAGACCATCCTGGGGGGATGTATCACAGATTCTTAAATGACCATTGCTAAGACCTCAGTGTATACTTCACATTTTAAACAAGGATTCATTATTCATAAGCTTGGAACCAGCATAGTTATCAGGGCTAAAACTTAATCTGTATCTAAAAATTAAAGTTGGAAAGCAACTCCACTTGATTTTGCATAGTTCATCTCAGTATTAGGAGGAAAACCTCTCATGAATACACTCAACTGGTGGTTCACAAATGTGAAAAGCTACAGGAACTCCTCAGTCTTTATTTCCTCAGCACTGTACACCCAACAATGGACGATAAAAAGGATAGGGGTTAACACTGGCAGGCCTACTCTCCGGACACAGTGTGTCACAGTGGCCCCAGGGCAATCCTCCAACCTTGGGTCAATTATTTTACCAGGCCAGGACCAGCCTGCTCAGCCCCATCAAGAATAGCACTACCTGGGAAGGGTTCAGTAAGAAGTAGTAAGCTATTCACTGTTCAAATAGATCTCAAAGATGTCAAAAGCACAATAGTTAATCCTGTCGTAGAGTACAACTCACTGACTCACACAGGACCACTTTGATCATGTAAGCCACAGCTCAAAATCTGTTCTTTTCCTACTCTGAGCAGTATGAATGTTTGAGGTTCAAGGCCAGCAGTCACTAGGGCTGGCCTTGAACCTCAAACTCAAAAGGATGTGTACCATCACACCAACTTTCTTTTCTTTAAGAGAGACTCCCTTCAGCTTTATTGTTCAACTGCATCATTTTGCTTTAAAATGTAATAAAGATTTCCCTAGCATTGTCTTGTTTAATAAAACAGCATTTATGCACTGAAATGGACTGAAACAAATTGACACATTTTCTTGTCAATCATGTTTCTATTGATGCTATTACCGTCAAAAGCATTTGTTACTACAGAACAAACAAGAAAAGAACACTTGGGACAGACTTCAGTGAGAACCACATTTCCAAGAACATCCCTGATTTATGAAAGATGCCCAGCTTATGAGATACAAATATATACATATATATAGTTCTAAGTCAGCTCTAAATGGTGCTACTTAATCCTCTAAGGCAAAAACTGGCTGTCCCAAGTGTCCACAAGTGAATGCCAAGTCCTATGAATTAGCCAAGGAAAGATGCCAGTGCCAGACCAAAGTCCAAGAGCCGGTGACTGAGACTGGGTTGACTGGCTTCTCAGAAGTCACTCTTGCTTCGGGTTCTGTAGGAAGGACTAAGAAGGTGGCTCTTTCATGGGATTTTGCTGGAGCATCTGCAGGAGTTGCTTAGGTGAAAGTCAATCACTAGGATTCTAACCAGAGTAGGCAGAGCAGTCAGCAGAAAGACACAGAGGATGTGTGGAGGTCCTTTTGGAATCCTCTGCTGGAGGAACCCAAGTCTTTTAAAGCAGTGCCTACAGAACACACTTCAACTCAAGCATTGTACAGCAGGACCTCAAGAAGGCATAAAGAAACATGGCTGTAGACATTTTACTGACACACAACTAATTAATTCCCATGTGGAAATACTATGTTGGAAAATGAGAAGCAGCTCGAAGATTCATCATTAGAGAGGCTGGGGAAAATAACACAGAATAACAATTCAGAGGGGTTAAGTGACTTACTCAAGCACACACACCTGAAACAGCACAGCTTCAACCCAGGCTGCCTGACTGTGCACACCCAGGAGAGCAGATGGAGCCAGATAGAAAGGCCAGACCACACAGGAGCCCGGAGTTCTGGAGGCAGCAGACATTCCTGAGAGGCGGAAAAGGAGTCACAAGACTGAAGTTGCACCCCGGTCATCTGAGAGGTGTGGGAACAACCTGGAGTGCAAGAGATACTTCGCTAGCATAATTCCACAACCTAACAACTGACAAGTATGAGTGTGTGTACATGTGTGTAAAGACAGGGCTGTCCATAGCAGACAGTAACTGCCTTTTAACAGCAAATTCTCTCAACTGTGACCAAGTTTTCAAAACATCTACAGTGGGATGGAGAGATGGCTCAGCAGTTAAAGAGTACTGGTTGCTCTTCCAGAGACCTGGGTTAGATTCCCTAATATGAGATAGATCATCGAATCTACTCTGAAAAAGATAAAGAAATAATAGGATAAGAAGGTAGATCACTGAATCTACACTGAAAAGAAAAGGGGAAAGACATAAAAATGACAAAAGGTAGATTATTGAAACTTTTATGAAAATATGAATATGGTAAGATAAAAAGGTCAATTTTTGAATCTACTTTTAAAAAGGAACTACTTGTTTTAAATAGGATCAAATGTTACTGGACTGGACATTGTTAATATATATAATGGAGTTTTTTATCTGAATCTGTCAAATGTTAATGGACTAGACATCGTTAATGTAATCTTGACTGTGTATATTGTATATACTTACTGGATATAATTTTTCTTGTATTAGTTATAAGCTTTTTAAAATTTTAGACAAAAGGAGAGGAAATGTGGTATTGTATTCCCCCAAATATTGTGCATGCTAATAAACTTATCTGGGGTCAGAGATAGAGCAGCCACAATATTAAACATAAAGGATAGGCAGTGGTAGCACACGCCTTTAATCCTAGCATTCCAGAGGCAGAAATCCATGTGTTCACGGATACAGCCAAGCCTGGTGACTCACGCCTTTAATCCCAGAAAGCAAGCCTTTAATCCCAGGAGGTGGTGGTAGAAAGCGGAAAGGTATATAAGGCATGAGTACGAGAAACTAGAAGCATTTGGTCTGGTTAAGCATTTGGCTGATTAAGCTTTCAGGCTTCTAGCAGCAGTTCAGCTAAGAACCATTGGGATGAGAACACAGAAGCTTCCAGTCTGAAGAAACAAGACCAGCTGAGGATCTGGCGAGGTGAGGTTAGCTGTGGCCTGTTCTGTATCTCTGATCTTCCAGTTCACCCCAATAAATGGCCTCAGGTTTGATTTTATTAATAAGAACTTTTAAGATTCCTGCTACAATTCCCAGTACCCACATGGCAGCTCACAACCTGTAACTCCAGTCCCAAGGGATCTAATGCCCTCTTCTGGTCTCTTCAAGCACTGCACAAATGTGGTATACAGACATAACCAGGCAGAACACTCATATACACAAAATAAAAGTGTAAGAAAGTTTTTTAATCTGCATTGTGTTTAAGAACTGCACAGTAGCAGAATGAAAAACCCTCACTAGGTAGGCACTTGCATTCCTGGATTCAATTTCCTCACTTAATCTTTATAATAAACTTCTATGAGCCCCATTTAAGAGAAGAGAAACTGAGGCACAGCAAAGTTAAATACTTGCCTTCAGTCACACATGGGTAGACTGGCAAGTGTTTAACAATTATAATCATTTTAGACTCAGCACAAGAGAATAACCCCTTCCAAAATAGAGTCTGGCCAGTAATTTGGGCATTCCCTTAATTATACCAACTGAATACCTACTGTGTGCTGTTCTAAGCTCTGGGAAAGGACATCTCCACATGAGTGCACTGTCCAGTGTTGAGGTGGGCAATGATCAGAAACTGGAAGCCTAAGGGCTATGGCAGAAGGAGGAGAGAGTGGGCTGTCAGGAGCGCCCTGCTGCTAAGTCATCCAGCTGGAGGGAGGAGGTGAAGCAAACTGGCCTTTGTGTCATGCTAACCAATAGCTGCAGCCTCATGGCCGCTGCCCATTGGGCAACGGGGAATCAGTAGAGGGCTCCCAATGGGGACGTGGCCATCAGATGTACATTTTCACAGCTGACGTGGCAGAATGAGGACGGAGTTAAGAGTGAGACAGCAGTTAGGGTGAGGGAAACCAGCTCTCTCCTTTTCCCCCAGGGTATTTTCGAGCAGAGAGAAATGAGGAATATGTAGATAAAAATACAGAGGAGAGAGACAGCTAGAAACATAGGATAGCCTCTGGAGGGCCTAGGTCAAAACCCACCAGCCCCTTCTGTCCCTACTAAAGGGCTTTTAAAGGAATGCCAAGGAGTGGAGCAAAAGACCTCCCCCTAACACAGCCAAGTATAGACTATCCCAACCACCTGGTGATCATGCACATGGTCAAGCCATCCCTAATGCAGCCCTGCAGTGTAAAGCAAGCTCAGATCTAACTAGGAAGCTTTTGTGGGCTCCCACATTAGGGGAAACAGCAGGAGACAGGATCCAGACTTCACAGTTCTCTCCACAGAGGCGGATTGGGTTTGTGATACTGCTCTTGGAACCCAGGGCCTAAGCAGCTGGGTGAAGTTCTTCCCCTGAGCCACACCCTAGGCCCTACAAGCAGTCTGCAGCTTCTTCTGGCAATTTACACTTTTCTGTCTGTCCTCAACAGTCCTCCCTCTCCCATCCCAGATTTCCATTCGGGCAAAGGTGGAACCTGCTTTTAAAGCCAGACAATATAAAATAAAGCCAGGCTTGGGTGGCACTAGGAACTTCTAAGGATAAGGGGTGGCTGTGCCTGGTGCCAGTGTTTAGCTAAGGGATCCAGAGGGAAGGACACAGCAGAAATCCTGGAAAAAAGATTAACAGGAGACAGCAAAGGGACAAACATTTTCTTAAAATACATTTTTTTTTTAATTGTGTGTATGTACATTCACATGTATGGGTGATGTGCCTGCCAAGCCAGAAGAGGGCAACAGATCCCCTGGAGCTATAGTTACAAGCGTTCTGACCTGGGCTCTAGGAAGTGAACTCGGGTCCTCTGGTTTTTGTTGTTTTGGTTTGAGTTTTTTGTTTTGATTTTTTTGTTTGTTTTTGTTTTTGTTTTTCCAGACATGGTTTCTCTGTGTAGCCCCAGCTGTCCTATAATTCATTCTGTAGACCAGACTGGCCTTAAACTCAGAGATTCACCTGCAGCAGGGCAGTGGTGGTGCACGCCTTTGATCCCAGCACTCAGGAGGCAGAGGTGGGCAGATCTCTGTAAATTCAAGGCCAGCCTGGTCTACAAAGTGAGTTCTAAGACAGCCAGAGTTACAGAGAAAAACCCTGTCTCAAAAACAACAACAAAGATCCACCTGCCTCTGCCTCTCAAGTACTGTGCATGCACACCACACCCAGCTGAACTTGGGTCCTCTTTAAGAGCAGTACATGCTTTTAAACACTGAGCCATCCCTCCAGCCCCAGGACAAATGTTTTTTAACTTAATACTCACACAGGTGTTTGCAAAGGTGCTGGATGGACCTGCCTCACTTTCAGGACTTCTGTCAATGGCAACATTTTCTTGATGCTTCAACTGCCACAGACAGGGTACAGTGAGGAAATGACACCACAGAGATCTCTGCTGCCCTTAACTGCACAGCTCTACAAGCTCCAAGCTTGGACTAAGCTCTCCAAGAAAGAGCCCAAGAACACAGTTCTCATGAACTAAGTGAAGGGAGAAATGCTCTAAAGTAGCAGTTAGAAGCAGATATAAAGTCCCAGTCATTCACAGAGTACAACCTCTGTGAAAAGCTAAGATGAGTGTCTTGTATTCTGATGCGAAGACCACAAGTCTGCAAGTACCAGATTTCAACATCATCATCTGAATGATGACAAGAACCTGGCATCTCCTAGAACAAACCTTCCTATTGAGTGAAGGATGGAGCTCAGTCATGTGCTTCCGTTTCAGATCTATGAAGGAAGAAGTTTGAGTGGTCTAATTTGTACAAGTTCAGACAAGAAAAGGAGGAGAAGCAGTAGCATTTGTTTGAACTCAAAAACACTTTGTCAATACTTGGAGTAGTATTTTTTTTTGCCAGTACTTGGAGAAGAAATCTGTCCACCATCATATCAGCACACTGCAAAAACAATAGATGAGCTGGGCGGTGGCACACGCTTTTTGTCCCCAGCACTTGGGAGGCAGAGGCAGGTGCATCTTTAAGTTTGAGGCCAGCCTGATCTACAGAGCAAGTTGCAGGACAGACAGGGCTACACAGAGAAACCCTGTCTCAGAAAACAGCAACAGGGCCGGGCAGCGGTGGCGCATGCCTTTAATCCCAGCACTCGGGAGGCAGAGCCAGGCGGATCTCTGTGAGTTCGAGGCCAGCCTGAACTACCAAGTGAGTTCCAGGAAAAGGCGCAAAGCTACACAGAGAAACCCTGTCTCAGAAACCAGCAACAGAAAGATGAGTCTAGGCACTCTGACTTGGTTAGACAGCAAACACTAAAGCAGGCACTGGGTTCAGCTTCTCCCAGACTGTCAACTCTGACCCGGTTTTTCTACTCTACCGTAAGGAAGGGACTTGGAAAGCTGAACAAATCTCCCTGTTCTACAGTCTCCCTCATGCATCAGCAGTGGCCCACAAGCTTCTAAGACAGCCCCTCACCAGGAGGAGGCTCCTTTAGCCACCAGCACCCACCACTCTGTGCCCAAGTCTACCCTGAGCTCTTGTTCTCTCTGTGCTGCCTGCCCCAATATTTCCAATTAGCTTTCTGCACTTTTAAAAACGACAAGCTAAAAAGTAACTACCAAAAGGCAGGTAGATCTCTGAGTTGGAGGCCAGCCTGGTCTATACAGCAAATACCAGGGCAGCCAGAGTTACATAGTGAGACACTCACTGTCTTAGTTAGGGTTTCTACTGCTGTAAACAGACACCATGAGGAGCTGAAGAGATGGCTTAGAGGTTAAGAGCACTGCCTGTTCTTCCAGAGGGCCTGAGTTCAATTCCCAGCAACCACATGGTGGCTCACAACCATCTGTAATGAGATTTTATGCCTTCTTCTGGCCTGTAGGCATGCATGCAGATAGAATGCTGTATACATAATAAATATTTTAAAGAGAGAGAGAGAGAGAGAGAGAGAGAGAGAGAGAGAGAGAGAGAGAGAGAGACCATGACCAAAGCAACTCTTATTAGGAAAATACTTAATTGGCTTGCTTACAGTTTCAGAGTCTATTATCATCATGGGTGAGCACTGCGGTGTGCAGACCGACAGGGTGCTGGCTACATCTTGATCAGAAGGCAACAGAAGTGGACTATGACACTGGAAGGTATTTTAAGCATAGGAAACCTCAAACCCAAAGTGACATGCTTCCTCCAACAAGACCATACCTCCTAATAGTGCCACTCCCTATGAGCTTATGGGGGCCAATTACATTCAAACTACCAGAGACACTGATTCATTTTTTTCTTTTTAAAAAACGATTATCTATGGGTAGGGCAAAGCACTTGCCGAGTAGGCACAAAGACCCAAGTTCAGGTCCCGGCACCAGCGGAAGGGATGTGGTAGCAGTACCTGTCTGTGACTGCTGTGCTGTAGCGGGAAGAAAGGTGGAAGGAAGGAGCATACTCTCCAGCCTCTGGGCCAGCTAGCCTGCTCTGCATACAGGGAACAAGAGACCCTGGGGAAGGTAAGGACCAACGCAGGTTTTCCTCTAGACACATATCATGTGACACACGGATGCTACATTCAAGCACATGAACGCACACATACAATGAGACACAGACTGAAAGCACTATTCTCATTTCCGTGTTTTCTTTTGTAGTCTGAATTTCCACGGTTTGCCATTTTTACCCCTTTGCCCTCTCCTGCTGCAACCCTCCTCCCCCAGGAAGTCCCCCTGGGTGTGACCCACTGGGTTCAATTACTTTCTTACCCAGGCATGATCTGGGAACACAGTTGCTTAATGGTAGAACGCTGGCCCAGCATGTCTGAGAGTCCATCCCCACCCAACCCCAGCAGCCCCCTCCCCGGACACATTTGGGGCCAGCAAGGTAAAGGCAATTGTTGCCAACCCCCAGAACCTGAGTTTGATATACCAGAACACACGTGGTAGAGAGAACTCATTCCCACAAGTTGTCCTCCACATGTGCAAGCATGCACACACACACCACAATAATGTAAAAAATTTAAAATAAGTACATGCCTGTTCAGCCAGAACTGAAACCCACAAACACTACCACCACTGGTACCCTCTATGGCCCGTTCCTCCTTCTCCCCATAGTCTCCTGAAATCATTTACCTACTTTCTTTCATTATAATGTGGAGTGTATTTTCTAGAATTTTATATATAACTGGAATTGTAAGTCAGAGATAGCACAGTGAGTTCCTTTTATGACTGAGTTTCTCAGTGTAAGCTAGTCCACAACTGTTGGTTATCTACCCCTCAACAGAGAGACATCTCAGCCGTCTCCAGTTGGGGGCTCTTAGGGACGGACACTCCGAGTGTCCGTGTGGACTTGTCCTAAGACAGGGCTGACACTGGGCCAAGACAGCCCTACCAGCCTGCTTCCCCCAGTGCTGCACAGGTCGGAGCCTGCCCCTTCCTTACCTCAGCGATACTACTGTACCACTTGTAGAGCTTGGGATTTTAATGCTTAATGGCATAGCTCAGTCTTACCACATCTTTCCCGTGACTGCAGATGGAGCTGTCCTTTCCTGGGCTTAGTTACTGAGAGTAAAACTTCTTTTCAAGCATCCTACATAGTTTTTCTTGTGATCAGCATTCCCCAGGTGCTGAAACAAGTCCTCTCTGTCGGCTGTGTGCACTGCTAAGATCCTCTCCCATTCTAAGGCTTCTAAAATCTCCAGGTGTCTTTCAGAACTCAGTTTAGAATGTGAACAAGTCCTGTAGCTTTTCTTTGTGAGTGCTGCTCTCTGTGTCCTAAGAGCCCTCCTCCGCCCTCAGCTCACAGGACTCCTCTCTACTTTTCCTTCTCAAGGTTTTGCAGCTTCAGCTTTTACAATCAAACCAGGTCCATTCTGTCTCTGTGTGGACACAGCTGTTCCTGCAGTTTGTTGAAAAGATTTTCCTCTCCCCATTAAACTGTGTGTGTTAAAAATGAACTGGCCACACACACATTCTTGGCCTATTTTAGACTCTGTACTACTCTGTGTATATCCTTCCTCCAATACCACCCTGCTTTGTACTTAAGCAGAGTAATTAAGTCCTCAGCTCTGTTCTTGTTAAAAATTACTCTGCTAACACCTATAATCCCAGTACCTGGGGTCAAGGGCTGAGAAGATCACTCCAAGTTCAAGGCCAGCATGGACTACAACGAGACTGTCTAAAAACAAACAAAACAACAACAAAAACCCCTTTGTGAATCTTAACTGTTTATAATTTTGCATAGATTATTTTCTTATTTTAATTTTGGATTTATTTTATGTGTATAAAGTTTTGCCTGCATGCAAGTATGAGTACCACATGCATGCCTAGTGCCCAGAGAGGTTAGAAGAAGGGGTTGGGTCCCCTGTAACTAAAGTTATGGATGGTTTTGAGCCACCATGTGGGTGCTGGGAATGAAACCCAAGTCTTCTGTAGGAGTAGCCAGCTGCCCTTAACCACGTCTCTCTAGTTCCTCATACATATTTTAAAGTCAGGAAGTGCAGCTTAATGATATAACACAGATGCAGCAAGCATGCACCATGCATGGCCTAGGATTTGCTCACAGCACCAAAACCCAACCAACAAGTCAGCCTCTGAATCCCCATACAAGCCTTAAACCTTAGTTCTCTCACTAGAAAAACAAAAACCAAAACCAATCCTAGCAGGGTGTGGTGGTGCATGCCAGTGACCCCAGCACTTGGGGAGACTGAAACAGGGAAAAGTGAGTTAGAGGTCAACATAGACTCTCTCACAGGTGAGCCACAGCTAGAGTAAGACCCTTTCTCAAAGGAGAAGATATTATTAACCTCCCTGTTTCTAGTAAAAAGGAGGAGGAGGAAGAGGAAGAGGAGGAGCAGCAGCAGCAGCAGCAACCAGGTAACGTGTCGGTGTAGCAGACATGGCAGCAGCCAGCAAGCGTCCTGTACTGTCAGCGGCTTCTCCCTCTCTTGGTCTCAGATGAGCTCCAGTGGAGCAATGCCCTAACTGTACCAGGGGGTCAACAGCCACGGTAAAAATATTACCACACCAAACAACTTCTATAAGTAAATATTTAAATTTTTACTTGGACTCAATCCTGAAATACACTTGCCAAAGAAAGCAATTCAGCATATTTACTAATAAACTGTTTCAGGCCACATTTCAGGAAAGCATAAAACCACAGCAGAACACAATTTAAATGTTTTCAAGTCCCATATAGCGCCTAATTACATTATTCTGTAATGCCCGCAGGCAATTCTCCAAGAGGATCACAATGTCCATGAGTTGTACTGCTGCTGCAAACAGAAAAGTCTGTTCACACTGCTCTGAAAACCACGCAGCAAACAAAGCATGACTATTCAACAATTAACATGGACTAATTCGAAACCTGAACTCGACAGAACCAAGAGCCTTTCAAGTATTTAGTTTAGCCTGACTGATACTACTCCATGGCATCAGCTTACAAACTTGGGGTACATAAAGGCACTCCCTGGTGAGCCACCAATGCTATGGTAACCCAAACTCATCAGATGAACTGGTACTTTAAGAAAAACATGAATCTGCTTTCTTTCTTTTTCCATGACTTCATTCAACGACCTCCTTCAGTAAAATGTTTAGTAAACAGCTTTAAACAATCAATCTAAGTAGACTTGATTACTGGCTCTGCCGGCTAAATGAGAAGCAGGTCAGGCTGAATCCGTAGTGTCCTGCTTTCCTAGCAAGGGAAAGACAAGGCCAAACCCTCTGTTTTCACGAACAAAACAAGGGCAACTTCCACCTCTGACTGAGCTGCAGATGACCCACTCCAGCCATGCCACATGCCACCAACAGCCACATACAGGTTTAGTGCACTGTCTTAGGTCAACCTGCCATCCGTGGACTCCTGCCCCTGAGTTCTGCTGTTCACCTCATCCTCTCAGCCGGATTTTACCTTAACACACTAACCCATATCCTCATTTTCCTTTTGCCCCCACCCCAACCCCCTGCCAATTTGTTCTTGTGTGCTTGAGAGTGATTTCTCTGAAATCTGAAATTCTACTATGTCCCTCTTAAGGCTCAACAGTCAATGAATTTCCTCAGTGTTAATTAAGCTGAGCTGCCACACAATCTGGCGATTCCACTCCTAGGTACACACCCAAGAGAAAGGGAAACCTTTGTCCACATAAACCTTGTCACTTAATCATAGCAACATTATTCAGAACAGCCAAAAGTATTTACAGGATTGTGGGGGACAGCTCTGTGTGTGAAAGCACTTGCTGCTCACTCAAATCTGGTGACCCAAATTCTGGTGGCTGACACCCAGGTAAAAAGCTGGACATGGCTGGCATTCCTTTGGCAAGATAGGATACAGAGGCGGGAGAATGGCCCAAAAGCCAGCAGGCCAGCAAGTCTGGCTTCCAGTGAGGTGGCAGAAGTAAGAGAGATTCTGCTTCAAATCAAGATGAAGGAGAACCACCTCCTGAAAGTTGTCCTCTGATTTCTATATGCACTCAGTGTTGCCCACATTCTCACACACAGTACGAACAACTTTAGTGAATAAACAACAGATGATCTGCCTCACTACTACATATCATTTGTAACAAAAAATAATGATGCCGGGCCGGTATGGCACACGCCTTTAATCCCAGCACTCTGGAGGCAGAGGCAGGTGGATCTCTTGTGAGTTCCAGGACAGGCTCCAAAGCTACACAGAGAAACCCTGTTTCGAAAAAAACAAAAGAAAAAAAAATGAAATATTGGCACATACAACATGGATGTACTGTGACAACATTAAGCTAGGCTGGAAACATGGCTCAGTGGTTAAGAGTGTGTGCTGCTCTCATACAGGACCCAAGTTCCCAGCACCGCATCAGGCTGCTCTGTCACCTGTAACCCCAGGCCCTCCCCCCCCTCACATAAACACATACACTTAAAAATTAAATTAAGTGAAATACCACAGACACCAAAGACCACATGTTGTGTTATGTTTCTGTTTAAAGACAAGAGTCTTACACTGTAGCTTAGGCTGGCCTTGAACCCCAACCAACCTTCCAGACTCTGCCACGTGAGTATTGAGTACCGGCATGAGCCCCCACACCCTCTGCCACATGTGTATATTTTCACTTTGCACAATGTCTGGAACAGCTGCAGGGCTAGGGGCTCCGACTGGGAGCAACCGTGTCGGGGTTTCTGTGGCAGGAACAAATACTCTGAAGTGAGACCGAGAATGGTCGCACAAGTCTGTGAATAAATACTTCAAACGGAATTAACAGTGCCCGAAATACACCGCAACAAAGCAGGTTTGGGTTTTTGGTTTGGGGTGTTTTGTTTTTAGAGACAGGGTTTCCCTGTGTAACAGCCCTCACTGTCCTGAAACTCACTTTGTAAACCAGGCTGCCTCTGCTGCCCAAGCACTGGAAATCCAAACTTTTTAATATGTGTAGAGACTCCCCTCAACTACCTCCTCCCTTCTACCTTTCTTGTCTCAATTCTGATCCCTCCCCCCACATGAGCTCTTTAACACACTTCCCATGCCTCTGCCATTAATAAACAGTAGCCCCAAGTACGGGCTTAGGGAAGCAGACAAAAGGGGTTGAACACACTATGCAGCCAGAGCTCTCAGCCCCTTTGGGCCCCCATGTCCTCATGGGGGAAATGTGAAGAATGCCCTCCCTTCCAGAGAGCAGGAGCTGAGGAAGACAGCATGCTGAGTGCAGTTAAGAGCTGTCACTGCTGCCACCCCATCATCCTGGAGTGACCCAGACTGACTGACTTTCTTTCTTTCTTTTTCTTTTCCCTCGTTTTTTCCCCCGGAGACAAGGCTTCTCTGTCTGCCCTGGAACTCACTCTGTAGACCAGGCTGGCTTCAAATTTAGAGATCTGCCTGCCCCTGCCTCCCGAGTGCTGGGATTAAAGGCGTGTGCCACCACTGCTCGGCTCAGAGTTTCTCCCCTCTATGGCAGAGGACAGCTTCTAAGACCTGGAACCCTCCTTCTACCCTCTGAGTCTACATATTCTCAAGATAGAAAAGGTCACTCTCTTCTTTCCCAGAACCTGAATATGTGTGCACCACACTCCACTCCCAGAGCTTATCACAGTAACTAGTGTTAAACTATCCGAGGAAGTATTCTCTATTTTATTCTAGTGACAGAATCTCATTCTGTAGCCTACTAGGCTGGCCTTGAAGGTCCATATACACATGGACATGCACCAACACACATGCACACAAAGAAAGCGAACAATCCCTATGCAGCCCAGAGTAGTAAATAGAAACTGAGGGCACCAGCTCTGCAGAGACCAGAACAATCAGGCCTCCTCCAATTGGGGTACTCTGCCTTCCATGCCCACTAACAAAGACTGTGTGCCTTAGCTGAGTGGTGGTACACCCTCTAATCCCAGCACTGAGGAGGCAGAGCAGGCCGATCTATGTGATGAGGCTAGCCTGGTCTACACAGTGAGTTCCAGGACAGCCTGGGCTACACAGAGAAACCCAGTCTCAAAAAAAAAAAAAAAGGAAACAAGTGTGTGCCCTTTCCTGCTGTCACACTGGGGTGTGCACAGGCTGAACCACTCGGACATGAAGGAAAAGCAGCAGCACAGCCCTTCGACTGAGAGGACAAGGAGAACCAGAGCATCCCAGAAATCTGATAAAACTTAAAAATCAATGCATAAAATTAGCAAAACCATTAATGACGTATTCACATATAACTAATGGAACATGCCATTCATAAAATGTAATATTCTTCACTCCTTTTTAATTTCCTGCAATAAAGCTCTGGCACTTCTCTTAAAGCAATATCACTTGTTTAAATACCAAGTGCTCTCTGCTCTACGCTCTCACTCGGCCTCTCCCAAATAGTTCTTACACCACTTTTTATTTTCTTTGTTTGAAATAAGGTCTTGAATTTGGCCTTGGCTAGCTTGGAAATCACTATGCAGACCAGCCTGGACTTGAACTTGCAGGAATCCTCCTGCCTTTGCCTCTCAGGCTTTAACACTACTTTAATGCTAAGATCTCTTGACTATAACTTATGCTCCACAAGGAAATAAAAGTTGGTTTAAAAAAAAAAAAAAAGCTGTCCCCCTCCCCATGGAAATTGGTGGCTCATGCTTTTAATCCCAGCACTCTTGAGGCAGAGGCAGGCAGATCTCTGAGTCCCAGGCCAACCTGCACCCAGAGAAACCTTGTCTCAAAAAACAAACAGAAAAACAAACAGAACAAAACAAAACAAAACTCCCCAAGAGTTTAAAGACACATGATCAAGTATGTGAACTAGCAAAAATTCACATAAAATAGTTGACTTTTTAATTTAAATGCTAATTGATTCAGTTAATAAATATACTCTGAATCTCAGATATGGGCAGAGAACATGGGCTTCAAAATTCTCAGCAATACATGCCATTCACTTAACAACTACTGTGTCGCTCACCAAAAATCAAGTTTAGAAACAAACTGCAAACTTCATATGGCAATACCCACTCCTAGGGAAAAATACTTTGACCTCAGCAAACAGGACACTGAAGAACTTCCTAAGTACCAATAGGGTTGTCAGCACAAACAACATCATATTTATGGGTGAGCACGACCTAAGAGGAGGGTAAAATGTGAGGCGGGAGTGTAGTCTGCCAGAGACTATGTTTAACATGCTCTAGGGCCTGAGTTTGATCCCCAGCAATACAAATGGTGTGGGGGTGAGGGGTACAGGAGACAAAAGGAAAAGAATACGGGTTGTTGAGGAAATGTGCAAAATTGATGTAATGAGCAAGGAGCTGTCTGTCTGTCCCTTGGTACCTTCTGTCCAAAGTCAGGGAGTCATGCCAGATAATCTATAAATTACCTATTCTTCAACACTAACTGAAACAAGATAAATAGGTAGTTTAACAGGGATTAACAGGGTAGATTAACAGAATTAACAGGGGAAACAACTGTTTCTCTTGGGGTCTAGAGAGACAGCTCAGTGGTTAAGAATGCTTGCTGTTCTTGCAGAGGACCTGGATTTGGTTCCCAGCACCCAAGTAGGTGGCTCACAAATGCTTCAAACTCCAGCTTAGTGGGTCCAACACTGTCTTCTGTCCTCTGTGGATAGCCACACTCAGTAGTCCATAAAGGTAGACACAAACACAAAAAATAAATCTTTTTTAAAAGGGGTGGAGTGTGGTGGGGCTGTAGTTGGTGCTGCATTAGTCTGTACATCCAGGTGCAGTACCCAAGGTGGTCAGAAGGGGGCATCAGATCCCTTAGAGCGGGAGTTAGAGGTGGTTGTGAGCTGTGATGGAGGTGTTGGGAACCAACTCAGGTCCTCTGAAAGAGCAGTAAGTGCTCTTGACTGCTGAGCCCATCTCTAGCCTGAAGAACGCTTCTTTTTTTCTAGACAAGGTTTCTCTCGCTCTGTAGACTAGACTGGCTTCACAACTCACAGAGATCTGCCTGCCTCTGTCTTTCATGTGCTGAGATTAAAGGTGTGTGCCACCATTGTCTGGCTAAGAACACTTCTTAAAGTGCCCAGTTGTACAACACTTGTAATAAAAAATAGTCCTCTTGTGGCTGGGGGTACAGCTCAGAGTTAAAATGCAAGGTCCTGGATTCCATCCCCAGCACTGAGAGGGGCTCACAATGGCTTCCATCCAATCACGGTGGCTTCTCTGCAGTCTGCAGAGCCAGAGCAAAATCATCAAACAGACCTAACTGAAAACTGCAGTGACTGTTTCTCCCAGCCTGCATCTTACTCCACATCTCAGTGCAAACTATCACTCCCTGAGGCTCCATCTCCTTTCTCAAGTGCTAGGAAAGCACTTGGTGAGGAGACTCAGAGAGAGCCCAACACCTCTGGGAACTTATAGGAACTGGAAGAAGAGAGCTACAGGAGAGCACCGTTCTTCAGTCTGGGGACCCCGGGCTCCTGTCCCTTACATTTCTGCTCTTTCTCTAAGCCCATTTGTCAGTGGGTCAGCCCACTAGAGTCTCAACTCTGGTGCTCCCTCAAACCTGAAAGCCTGTTCTCAAGTGTTACTGGATCATGCTCAAACCCAACCATTAGAAGTGACTGAAACCATGGCCTGTCCTCACTGTGGTCTGGTATGCACTGGGATGTACAATCAGTTCTGTCTTGTGACTTAGTGTGATGAGGCTCATCTGCACCCCTTCAGCTTACTTCCAAATGCTGATCAAGCACTTTACCAGTGGACCAGGGAGAAGGCTCAGTGGGTAAACATGCTCGCTGCCAAGCCTGGTGACCTGAGTTAGAACCCCAGGATCCACACTGTGAAGGACATAACTGAAGCCTACAAGTTGTCCCACTGACCTCCACATGCACACCATGGCAGGAACAAACACACACAAAATAAAAATTTAAATTTAAAAAAAAAAATTACCATGAAGGAAAATTCCAGTCTTGGTGCTATCCTTCTAAGAAATGCAGACAAGCTAATCAGATGAGAAAGAGGAGAGACAATCACCTTGACCGAGTTCCTACTCTACAACTGGCTTAAGAAATGTTTTCATATGCTTAAAATATCCACTTATAGCCGGGTGTGGTGGCTTACACCTGTAAACCCGGTTGTTGTTGTTTTTTTTTTTTTGGGGGGGGGGTGGAAGAGGCAGGTGACTTGGAGGCCAGGCGGCCAGCCTTGTCTACAAAGCCAGTTCCAGGACAGCTACAGCTGTTACACAGAGAAACCTTGTATAGAAAAACCAACAACAAAACCCTACTCACGTAGTCGCGGTCTAGAGGACCTGGTAGTGCTGAGGAGCTGAGGCAGGATTAGAAGGAGAATCAGAAAGGTCAGTAATTCAAGGCTCCATTACATTTCCAGTTTGAGGACAGTCTCAAAAAAAGTATTTAACTTAAAAGTAAAAACAAAATACTACCCAAATGCAAGCCATTGTGCAATGGTCTCTCACTGGAGGGCTCTGCCACTCTAGTCAATTTAGAGGCTCTCCAGCAGAAACTACGTCACTCTCGGTGCCCACTCTCATCTGCTCTCGACACTGTCTAGCCTCACTTCACTATTCTGCTTCTGTCCACCCCCTCCTCCAGCAGCACCAAACTCACCTCAGCTGCTACCACCTCAGACAGCCTGCAGCATCAACACTCACATACCACCATGTCCTGCTTAGGTACCTGCAGTCCGTGCTAAGGATTTACAGCTTTCTCCTGCAGGTTTCTGTGAAGGCGGGTGTTTGGTTTTGGGACCGGGTCTACCTATACAGCCCAGGCTGACATCAATCTGGACAAAATCCATCTTCCTCTGCCTCTTGTGCTGGGACCAAAAGTGTGTGCCATTATGCCCACTTTCTCCAGGTTTCTTTACCCTTGGTTTTGTTTTGTTTTGTTTGTTTTTCAAGACAGAGTTTCTCTGTTTAACAGCCCAGGCTGGCCTGGAACTCACTGTCATCTGCCCGCCTCTGTCTCCAGAGTGCTGAGGCTAAAGGGGGGCAGCCAAGTTTTCTCATCCTTTTAGGTTGATCTACATTCGGGGTTGAGGAATAGATTTTAACAAAAGCAAAGGAAAAAAAAATTAGTGAGGATGAGGGAGAAAATGAGTGACTAAACCTTGTCTCTGCAGACAAAGAGCATTCTAAACTCCTTATCGTACTGTTTAGGGACTATGCTGGTATATAAATCTCCTCTCTCAAATTACAAACCATTAAAAATAATTGTTTATTTTCTTTTTGTTTTTTGTTTGTTTGTTTGTTTCCTCGAGACAGGTTTCTTTTGTATAGTCCTGGAAAAATAATATTCTGGGCTAGAGAGAGGGCTAAGTGGTTCACAGCACTTGCTGCTCTTGCAGAAGACCCAGGTTCAATTCTCAAGTCTCACAACTGTCTGTAACTCCAGCTCTAGCAGATCCACACCCTCTTCTGACCTCTTCCGGTAGCAGACATGTACATGATGCACAAGACATGCACGCAGGCAAATCACTCATGCACAGTAAGTATAACATTTTTGGCCACTTCCAAAATAACTCATTTCTAATAATAACCCAGCCCATTTAGCCCTCCGAAGCCCTCTAAGATAGTAACGGTTACTGACAATTTAAAATGAGGAAATAGGGGTAGGGTCATTAGCTAACTTGCCCCTTGTGGGGAAACTGGTTAGGGCTAAATCTGGGAGTAAAAAAGTAACTGATAAAATCTTCCATGTATTGACTCATCCTGAATAATTTTTTGAGACAGGGTTTCTCCATGTAGTTTTGGTGCCTTTCCTGGATTTCACTCACTTTGCAGACCAGGATGATCTCGAACTCACAGAGATCTGCCTGGCTCTGCCTCCCAAGTGCTGGGATTAAAGGCATGCCAGACGGCTGCCAGGCTCATCCTGAATAATTTCTACACTACACTCTTCTGGGGTTCAGGGAACAACGGTGAGAAAAACAGAAATTCTTAAGCTTAGAACTTCACTAAGCTTAAGATTTTATTCTTTCCTGATATCTTCATCTAAGGATACAATCCTAAATTCTTTTAAATAGATTTCCATGCACTAGGTATAAAATATAAACCTATGTGTGACAACACACACCTTTACTCCCAGCATTCAGGAGGCAGAAACCGGCAGATCTGTTAGTCTGAGGCCAGCTAGAGCCTGTCTCAAAGAAAAAACAATTTAATTTGCAACAATGAATGTTAGTATAGAAGAAAGAGTCTTGGGGGACTGGGGAGGTAGATGGCTCAGTAGGTAAAGCCCTTCCCTTAAAAGCATGAGGACTTGAGCTCGAATCCTCAGCACCCAAGCAAAAATTCTCCTACTGGGAGGGAGAGACAGGCAATAAAAAAAGCTCAATTGGCAAATTGTTAAGTTCCAATTTCTGAGATCCCCTTTCAAAACAGAAGGTTCACACCTTTAATCCCAGCACTCCCGAGGCAGTAGCAGAGGTCTCATGAGTTTAAGGCTAACCTGGTCAACAAAGCTTTCCAGGCCAGCCAGGGCTACATACTAAGATCCCGTCTCAATAAAGAAATAAAGGTAAAGCTGAGCTACTGAGGAAGGCACCCACATCGACCTCTGACCTACATATGTGACACAGGTGACATGCACGCGCGCACACAAGCACACACATGAGAAACATGCAGAGGAGGATCAGCAGCCATCCCGAGACCCAGAGCCAGAAATCCTAGGGGAATATCTAAATTTATGCCACATATTAGCAATGAGATTCCAGGCAAACTGCTTCACTTGGAGTCACAACGTGGGAAAACACTCACGCCTAGTTTTAAGCAGCACGACTAACATCTGTAGCACGCTAAGTGGGATTCCCTCGGTGTTCCTTCCCCAACCCCATGACCTCATAAAGTGTTTCGTCACAGAACGCGTGTGGAAAAGACAACCTGGAGTAACAAGGAGGCCTGCAGTGACCACGATCTTACTGTCTGGGGCAGTTCTTCCGGAGCATCACCACTGTCTCCGATTTCAGACCCGAGAGAGTCAGATTCAGATAAATGAGATCCCGCGTGACAGCAATTCCCACCGCGGCCCCGCGGAGGCTATAGAACGCCCCAATGACCTTCTTCCGAAGGCAGCTTTCTCCCGCCGGGGAGCAGGGTGGGCTGCCCCTGCCAGGGGACGTGTGCCATGGAGTGGCAGAGCTCCCCGGCGCCTCCCGCACTCCTGCCCACTCCCCGAGCGCCGCTTCGCCCCCGAGCCTGCACTTCCTTCTACCCCGGAGCTCGCCCGCGCCCTTCCGCCAGCCGGCCCCGCCGCCCGGGGTTGACAGTCACCTGTCGGCGGCCCGCAGCTCAGAGCGCACCGCGGGGCGGCCGCAGGCCGCGGCCTGACCCCTGCGGCTTTCCGTCCGCGCGCAGGCCGCTCGGCTCCGGGCAGGGCCTACCAGAGAGAGACGCGCTCACCTAGCTTCACCACCGCGTCGGCCATGCACCGGTCCCACTTTCTGCCCAGGTCGGACTCCGACATGTTCCCCTCCGGTAACTCCAGGGCTCCTCACGGCCGGCCCCCGCGCTCCGACGGATCACTACTCTCGCGAGAGCCGGCCGCCGCCGTAGGCTTCCGGCAGGAGCCGGCGCTCCAGATCTCGCGAGATCACGTGTGTCTTCCGTCTCTTCCGGTTTCCTACGCTCTGTCGTCAAGGTGACAGGTTGCCGGGAAGCCTGAGGTGACCCTGACCTTGGAGATACACGGAAAGGTGGCGAAGACTGACAGCTTCCTGATTAATATCTAGAGTCCAGAAGGACGTTCCTCGCCTGAGTTTCATATTTGTATATATTTTGGTCATTTCCATCCCCGTCACCCTCTCATCCCACATCCCATACCCCCTGAACCCTTTCTTTTTTTTTGGTTTTTGTTGTTTTTTCCGAGACAGGGTTTCTCTGTGTAGCTTTGCGCCTTTCCTGGGACTCACTTGGTAGTCCAGGCTGGCCTCGAACTCACAGAGATCCACCTGCCTCTGCCTCCCGAGTGATGGGATTAAAGGCGTACGCCACCACCGCCCGGCCCCTGAACCCTTAACAAGCCCCCCTCCCCACCCCACCCCCCTTTTTTAATAGGACCCACAGAGGGTTTTTTGTTGTTTTCGAGACAGGGTTTCTCAGTGTAACCGCCCTGACTGTGCTGGGACTCGCTTTGTAGACCAGGCTGGCCTTAAACTCACGTAGATCTGCTTGTCTTTGCCTTCCAAGTGCTGGAATAAAGCCGTGCATCACCACGGACTAGCCAGGACCCACTGAGTTTAATTAGGGTAGTTTGCATGGCCATGGTGGGGCATTATTTATTGGGACATGAACAATTTACAAATGATTTTTTTAATAGATTTTATTTGGTTTTGTTTTTTGGAGACAGGGATTCTTGAAAAACCACTGCCCGGCCTTTAATAGATTTAAAAAAAAAAAAAA
The DNA here is from genome assembly GCF_004664715.2 of Peromyscus leucopus. Lineage (NCBI taxonomy): Eukaryota > Metazoa > Chordata > Mammalia > Rodentia > Cricetidae > Peromyscus > Peromyscus leucopus. The sequence goes on from NC_051064.1 coordinate 140,122,821, forward strand.
AACACTGTTGAGCCTCAACCCAAATGTCCCTGCCTCCTCACCTTCCTTGTTTCCTTCTCTCATAACTGCATGTTGCCACCCTTCCCTAATTTTGACAGTTTCCTCCAGGCCTCTCTTTTGTTTTCCTACCTGTTTAGAATGTTCATTCTCACACCTCCATCTAAGCATTTTCACGCCAATCAGTGCTTCTCAACGTGGGGGTCATGACCCCTGGGGGGGGACTCACATATCAAATATCCTGCATATCATATTAACATTACGATTCATAACAGTCGCAAAATTATAGTTATGAAGTAGCAACACAATGAAATAATCTTATGGTCAGCCGTCACCACAACATGCGTGAAGGGGAGGAAGGAAATAAAAAGGAAGGACCTGACTGTTCCTAAATATGATGGAGGAGGAGGTTTATTGTAGATAAAAGGGAGAGCATAGGCAGAGGCAGGGACATCTGGGAGAGTCCAGAGTGAACATGTGAGAAGGAGGGGGGAGGGGAGAAAGCAAGAGAGGAGCTGCCGAGGGGCGGCCTGGGCCAAGACACTGGCCAAGAGACCAGGAGGGTAGACCAAAAGAACCAGGTAATCAAAATTGCTGGATTATATAGGGAAGGGCAGCCCCCCCCCACACCCGGAGTTTAGAGCAGGGGTAAGGTATGCCAGCCATACCCTGAGGGATGCTGGGAGAACCTGGCAGCCAGGCCCACTTTGATATATTAAATAGGCACCTCAGCCGTTTGTCCCAAGTTTGAGACCTAACAATGAGGAACTGTATTAAAGGGTTGCAGCATTCGGAAGGTTGAGAACCACCCTTCTAAATTGTGTGAAGCTCTGTTGTGTATTGCTCCAGATGACATGTCTACCCCATTCATATGAGTGTGTAAGAAACATTAAGTATCAGTCTTTTCTATCAAACACTGGAAAACTTGTATTTACAAAGAGGAATTAAAATTTTAAAACCCCACCCCAACCTAATAAAACCTTGTTTACACAAAAGCACTGTTGCATGCTCACAACTAAAGTGACCATCCCCTTCCTCTGCCCTTCATTACCCTTTTCAAATTAATTGAAAGCTAGCCAGTCACAAAAGGCTGTGAGGTCAGACCCCAGCCAATGGAGTTAGGATAAAAAACAAGTGCACTCAGGAGATCACTTCCTAAATACAACACCAGTAGCACAGACCCTGAGCACAACAATTAATAAATGGGACCTCCAGAAACTGAGTAGCTTTTGTAGAGCAAAGGACACGGTCAATAAGACAAAAAGACAGCCTACAGAATGGGAAAAGATCTTTACCAACCCCAAATCTGACAGAGGGCTGATCTCCAAAGTATATTTAAAAAAAAAAAAAAAACTCAAGAAATGACATCAAAAAACCGAACAATCCAATTAAAAACTAGGTTACAGAACTAAACAGAGAATTCTCAAAAGAAGAATCTCAAATGGCTGAAAGACATTTAAGAAAATACTCAACATCCTTAGTCATTAGAGAAATGCAAATCAAAATGACTCTGAGGTACCACCTTACACCTGTCAGAATGGCTAAGATCAAAAACACTGATGACAGTCTATGTTGGAGAGGATGCAGAGCAAGGGGAACACTCCTCCACTGTTGGTGGGAATGTAAACTTGTACAACCACCGTGGAAATCAGTATGGCGGGTTCTCAGAAAATTGGTAATCAACCTACCTCAATACCCAGCCATACCACTCTTGGGCACATACCCAAGGAATGCTCAGTCATACCACAAGGACACATGCTCGACTATGTTCATAGCAGCATTATTTGTAATAGCCAGAACCTGGAAACAACCTAGATGCCCATCAATTGAAGAACGGATCAAGAAAATGTGGTACATATACACAATAGAGTACTCGGCAGAGAAAAACAATGACATCATGAAATTTGCAGGCAAATGGATGGAACTAGCAAATTACCATCCTGAGTGAGGTAACCCAGACTCAGAAGGACAAACATGGTATGTATTCGATCATAAGTGGATACTAGATACAAAGCAAAGAACAATCAGACTGCAACCCACAGATCCAGGGAGGCTACCTAGCAGGGGAGACCCTAAGATGACTGCGGCTTATAGTAAGTTTTGGTTTTGCCCAAGCACTGGGCAAGCTTCAGGGAAACATTTCACTATTAGGATAAGAATTTGTACTGTATCAAGCTGATGAAAGAAAATGCTGGCCATACTTTCAGGAAGGGAGGCTAAAATCTTTTTAGATTATGGATTAGCCCAAGGAAAAAATGTCTGCTGTAAATCAAATAGTGAAGGGGAAGATGAATAGGAATCTCACTTACACAACTTAAGTAAAACATAGCTCTCTGAACAGATGAAGATAGGTTTCTTCTGTATGCCAGAATCTAATCAATACTTATAGGTATAATTCAGGTATCATTTGACTTAAAAGGGCTTATTGGGAAATGTTATCATTTTTACTATTTTCTACAGAGAAAATATTTTGCTGTTTAAAATAACCCTGGACTTTTTAATTATAACCTGTTTTTATGTTCAGGCTGAGTATTATTTCTCCTGCAGTTGTACATAAAATGTTTTTACATTTAAAAAAGGGGGGACAAATACTATAGAATTGTATTACATGAAATATATTGAATATGCAAATTCATAGAGACAGAAAGATTAGACGTTATCTCGAGACAGAGAAGAAAGGAATAGAGAGCAATGATTTCCTAAGTACAGAATCTCTTTTATGTGATGGAAAAGCCCCCCCAAAAATGGACAGTAGCATCAGGACATAATATCATGAATGTAATAAATCAATATAATTAATGTAATTAATGAATATCATAAAGATAGTTATTGAATGAATACTGTGAATGTAATCAATGAATACCACAAATGTGATTAATATGAGTATAATTAATGAATATCATGAGTGTAATTAAAAAAGAAAAAACAAAAAGAATTAGAAGATGGCTCAGGGGGTCAAGGCACCCTGCACCAGGCCTGACCACATGAATTTGAGCACCGACTCCAGCCAATTGTCCTATGACCTACATACATATACCATGGGACACCCCACACACACACACACACACGCTATAAATGTAATAAAAATGTAAAGAAAGGGCTGCCACACAAGTGGGTAGACAAGCTTGCTGTGCAACCCTTACGAACTGAGTTTGACATAAGGTCTGCGATGGAAGGAGAGAATGGTCAGATCCAAAAGAAACTCGGGACAAAGGGCTGACTGTGGTGCCACATACCAAATAAAGTGTATGCACCTCTCCAGGCTCACACAGTTCCTGTGGCTCCTCTCAGCTCTTCTCACCTGCCCCCTACCCTAAACCTCTCCAGCACACTGGCTTCGCCTCCCTTCCCCCAGCTTCTTCCTATACAACCCTGCCATTTGGCCACTCGCTCTCTTTGCTCTCTTGGTTCTCTCGCTCTCAGCTCCCTGGTCTCTCTTGCCCCTCTCCCTCTCTCCTCTCTCTCCTCTCACGGCTTGGTTCAGTCTACTGGCCGGCCATGTTTAGACCACTACTTTCTCTCTTTGGTCTGGACTCTTCTAGATAGCTCTGGCTGTATTTTCCCTCATATCCAGAATAAAAATCTTACCCTCAACCATACCTAGGAGCAGTTATGTCCTCATTTCATTCAAGAATTGACTCCTGAAAATTGTCCTCTGAGCTCTACATGTGTACCAGGGTATAGGCTTCCCTACACACACATTAAGGCTACTGAGACAGCTCAGCAATGAAAGGCACTTGCCACCAACCCTAACGACCTGAGTTGTCAAGAGACCCTGTGTGGTGATGGTTTGAAAGGAAATGGCCCCCAAAAGGAATGGCACTTTTAGGAAGTGTGGCCTTGTTTGAGGAAGGGGGGCGGGCTCTGAGGTCTCTTTTGCTCAAGCTCCCCTTAGTGTGACCATCAGTTGATTTCCTGTTGCCTGCAAGATGTAGGACTCTCAGCTCCAGCACCACATTTGTCTGCACACTGCCATGCACCCTGTCACTGATAATAATGGGCTAAACCTCTGAAACTGTGAGCCACCCCAATTAAATGTTTTACTTTATAAGAGTTACCATGGTCATGGTGTCTCTTCACAGCAATAGAAACCCTAACTAAGACAGCCTATCTCAAGGAAATAAAGTAAAGAGTGATTGAAGATACCTGATGGCCTCCTCTGGACCTCACATACACACACAAACACATGTGCACTGGGGTGGTTTGAATAGGAATGGCCCCCATAGGCTGATATATTTGAATGCTTGGTCTTTAGGGGTGGCACTACTTGAGAGGGATTAGAGGGCGTGGCCTTTGTTGGAGTAGCTGTCATCTTGTTGGAGGAAGTATGTCACTGGGGGATGGCTTTGTGTTCCAGAAGCCCAAGCCAGGCCAAGTCTCTCTCTCTCTTTCTCTCCTTCCTGATGTCTGTGGATCCAGATGTAGAATTCTTGGCTCTTTCTCCAGCACCACATCTGCCTGTGTACTGCCATGCTCCCCACCATGATGATAATGGACTAAACCTCTGAAACTGTAAGCAAGCCCCCCAAATAAATGCTCTTCTTTATAAGAGTCGCTGTGGTCATGGTGTGTCTTCACAGCAATAGAAACCCTAATGAAGACAATATATGTCACTGTCATCCTTTGAAAAGTTTCTTAGTTTGTGACACAAGATACTCTTAGGCTTATCTTGTGTCTCCCTGTCCAAGCTTGGGGTCGCAATCATTTTTCCAAGGACCTAAGGTACTTATTTATTTTTGAGGATCTCGCTATGTAGTCCTGGCTGGTCCAGAATGCCTCCACTGTGGGATTGAAGGTATACACCACCATGGGCAGTTAATAGTGCTTTACTTAGGAGCCTTTAAAGCAGTGGTTCTCAGCCTTCCTAAAACTGTGATCCTTTAATACAGTTCCTCATGTTGTGGTGACCCCCAACCATAAGATTATTTCTTTGCTACTTCTTTTTTATTGGTTTTTCGAGACAGGGTTTCTCTGTGTAGCTTTGTACCTTTCCTGGAACTCGCTTTGGAGACCAGGCTGGCCTCGAACTCACAGAGATCCTCCTGCCTCTGCCTCCCGAGTGCTGGGATTAAAGGTGTGCACCACCACCGCCGGGCTTCTTTGCTACTTCATAACTGTAATTTTGTTACTATTATGAACTGTAATGTAGACATCTCCTATGCCACCCCTTGGGGTTGCAACCCACCAGTCCAGAACCATTGCTTTACAGACAGTTGGAAAAATGGTATTTAGCTGTGGGTGTATCTCAGTGAAGGGAATGTCATCCTCCCCAAGTTTGAACTCTAGCGCCCACTAAAAATGGGGTAGTGGAGGCACAGAGGTCCAGAAAATGGTATTAGGGGCAAGATGTAGCCTTGATTGTCGCTACTGGTGGCCATTGAAGGCCCTGGCTCAGAACAGGGTCAAAAAATAAACATATACACTCATGTATACACAAGAGGGCTGCATATTTATCTAATTATTGTGTTTGTTGTATGTATATCTTTGAGAGTGTTCTATTGCTGTGAAGAGACCACAAGCAAGGCAACTCTTATAAAAGGAAGCATTTAATTGGGGCTAGCTTACAGTTTCAGAGGTTTAGTCCATTATTGTCACGGCAGGTGCCATGGCAGCCTGCAGACAGATATGGTGCTGGAGAAGGAGTTGAGAGTTCTACATCTTGATCAACAGGTAGCAGAAGCAACTGTGTGTCACACTGAGCACATAGCTTGAACATAAGAGACCTCACGCTCACGCCCACCCCCACAGTGACACACTTCCTCCAACAAGGCCACACCTACTCTAGCAAAGCCACACCTCCTAATAGTGCCACTCCCTATGGGGGTCATTTTCTTTCAAACCACCACACATAACTAAAAAAAAAATTTTTTTAAGTGTGTGTGTGTGTGTGTGTGTGTGTGTGTGTGTGTGTGTGTGTGCGCGCGTGTGAATATAGGTGCAGAGAAGATGCCAGGAGAAGGTGTCTGATTCCCTGGAACTGGAGTCACACACAGGTGTTTGTGAGCTGGCATGTGGGTGCCAGGAATCACACCTGGGTACTCTGTAAGAGTGGCAAGCACTCTTGCTGAGCGACTTCTCCATCGCCCCCATCCCCCTCCCACACACACACCTGGTTTTTAGATGGGCCTCCTGTGGCCCTGGCTAAGCTAGAATTCGCAATGTAGCCAAAGCTAGCCAGGAATTCCTGATCCTCCTGTCCCCACCTCCCAAATTCTGGTTTTATAGATCTGTGCTCCAAACTTAGTGAGAACAAGCTACCTCAGAGTGATCGGCTCCTAATTGCTCCTAACTGGATCCCTGAGAAAGCCCGCCACACCTGGAGCAGGTCCCCAGTTACCAGGCACTGGCTTCACAAAGAACATAGTTTGCATTTCGAGCAGGTAAAACAAACTTCTGTGGCGAAGCCGTTTCGCATCAAGACAAGCAGTATCTGAACCGAAGAAAAATTGAGAAGCCAGAGCTGTTACATAAGTAGGGTTGATTTTAATCTCACCGGTTCATCAGTTAGAAACAGTCCCTTTGTCTGACTTACTGGGTTGTAAGGTCAGAGTCATTAACAAGGGCGATTCGACTGCTTTATTGCATCGCACCTGCATAAATAAAGACACCATTGACTCCTTTCATGCTTTCCCGTCAATCAAAAGTGAATTCCTTGTTAAAGGGGACTTCACACCTTCTGTTTCACATCTTCCTTCTCCAAGACGGGTGTGTTGCATCATTGTGCTCCCTCGGGAATGCACCCAGAGTCGTGGAGCTATGCCTCACTGTTTAATTTAACCCCCTTCATATGTGTGTTTGTGGGAATACAACAAACACACAAAGTGCTGAAAAACCCGAGAATAGATTAAGGGCCAGAGAGATGGCTCGGTGGCTAAATGCTCTTCCCTTGTAAGCCTGATGATCCCCAGTAAAAAGCTGAATGTCCCATGGCCACATCTGTATTCCCAGCACTCCTGTAGCAAGGTAGCAAGATGGGAGGTAGGCAGGCGAAGGCATGTCCATTAATTTTGTTCTTTTTCTTCTTGTTTTCTTTTTTTTTTCTTTTTCTTTTTTGAGTCAGGGTCTCATACAGCCCAGTTTGACCTAGAACTTGTTAAGTAGAAGAGGATGGCCTTGGACTCATGATGCTCCTGCCTCTACCTTCCAAGTGCTGGGATTATAGGTGTGGACTACCATCCCTGGGGGCTCTGCTAAGTTATTACATTCCTGATGCTTTGCATAGTGGTTGTACATGGTAAGCATTTAATTACTAGTTCTTTAATTAATTAATATTAACAGGAATCATCTCCTTTTCTCTCTTTCTAGCCCCAGCAGCCTGTAACTCACTATGTAGACCAGGCTCTCCTTGAATTTACAGAGATCTGCCTGCCTCTGCCTCCCTGAGTCCTGGGATAAAAGGCGTGCGCCACCACACGCAGCAAAATCCTGACCCAATGCATTTTTTGTTTGTTATGTTTTATTTGTTTTTGTTTTTTTCCCAAACAGGGTTTGTCTTGTGTAACAGGCTGGTCTTGAATTCAGAGATCCACCTGTCTCCCAAGTGCTAGGGTAAAAGGCATGCACCACCACCTCCCAGCATGCCTGGCTGCTTCTTAATTTTTCCTGTTCAAAACCAGAGAAGACTTGAACTGGCACTAAACTGGTTTGCTTGGTTAGTTTTGTTTTTTTGGAGGCAGAGTCTCACGTAGCCCAGACTATGTGGTAGAGGATGACCTTGAACTCCTGATTTTCCTCCACCTCCCGAATGTGGGATTAGACCACAGAATCATCAGCTTCTAAAGTCACATCTTCGCTTGGGACATTAATGGATGGGCTCCAGAGGGTTTGTCTGTCAATCACTGAAACTCTAGGCAAATCCCTTTCCATTCTTTGCATTCTTGGGGCAGAACCTAAAGCCTCAAGAACCTAGGTAAACTCCAGGCAGTGGTGGTGCACACCTTTAATCCCAGCACTTGGGAGGCAGAGGCAGGCGGATCTCTGTGAGTTTGAGGCCAGCCTGGTCTACAGAGTGAGATCCAGGACAGGCACCAAAACTACACAGAGAAACCAAAAAAAAAAAAAAACAACAAAAAAAAAAAACCTAGGTAAGCATTCTACCACTGAGCTACAAGCCCAGCCCTTATACAAACCTTCATGTGTGGATTTGCATAGCCAAGTTTTCTTCAAGTCTCAAGCTTTCTTCACATTCTCAAAGGAACCTAATGTTTAAAGAGAGTTAAAAACACCTTGGTCCTGAGCCAAACACAGATCTTGGGCAGGATGCCAATCTCTCCAGCAGAGGGCAGTGATGCCCATAGTCACTTTGACCTTGACCTTGGTTATCAAGAATTCCTGAGGTTGAGCAAGCCTGGCCTAAGCCAAGGGCTCTAACCTTCCTTTGCTTCTCCCTGTGGGGCTGCCTTTAACATTCCATTTCTGACCCTCAGCCACACCAGAGTCCAAAACCCAGGGAACTCTTTGATTCCCCAGAGTGAACTTTGGCCAAATCACGCCTTTGTAGTTGGGACCCTTAGGGAAAGGGGTAGAAATTGTGTATGTCTCCATCTGTGTATTAGTCAGGGTTCTCTAGAGGAACAGAATTGGTAGAATGAGTCTATAGAGAGAAAGAGGATTTATTAGAATGGCTTCTAGGCTGTGGCCCAGCTAGTCCAACAATGGCTGTCTACAAACAGAATGTCCAAGAATCCAGTAAGTGTTCAGTCAATGAGACTGGATGTCTCAGCTGGTTTTCAGTATACACTGGAATCCTGAAGAAGTAGGCTCTAATTGCCATCGAAGGAATGGACTTGTTAGCAAGAGTGAGGGCAAGCAGGTAAAGAGAGAGAGCATCCTTCTTCCATATTCTTTAGACCACCAACAGAAGGGGTGACCCAGCGGGATAGTGGTAGTGTACACCTTTAATCCCAGCACTCAGGAGGCAGAGGCAGCCTACTCTACAGAGTGAGTTCCAGGACAGCCAGGGCTGTTATACAGAGAAACATTGTCTCAAAACAAAACAAAAACAAAAAAAGGGGGAGTGACCCAGATTAAAGATGGATCCTCTCACCTCAAACGATCTGGATTGGGGGCTCGAGAGCACTGGTTAAGAGCACTGGTTGTTCTTCCAGAGGTCCCAGGTTCAATTCCCAGTAACCACATGGTAGCTCACAACCAGCTATAATAGGATCTGATGTGCTCTTCTGGCTTGTAAGTAAATATGCAGAGTACTCATCTATAAAATACACATAAATAATTTAAAATACATATTAAATGTGTGTGTGTGTGTGTGTGTGTGTGTGTGTGTGTGTGTGTGTGTGTGTGAAGTGGGTCTTCCCACTTGAAATGATCTAAATAAGAAAAATCCCTTACAGGTTTACCAGTCACTTGGGTTTTAATTAATTCCAAATGCAGTCAAGTTGACAACCAAGAATAGCCATCACACCCTGGAAAGGAATTTTAGCTACACTAAGTTTCCCATCCTCAGGCCCTTTTTCCTCCATGGAGCCTCCTCTGGCTGACAGGCAGTGGGGTATACACGTTAAGTTTCAGAAGGACAGAGGGAGACAGCCACACAGATAACTGGAGAGATTCTAAAGGGCATCCAGAGGTGCGGATGCAAACATCTGGGGTCCTAGCCTTCTGGGCTCTTTAGAGGCACAAGGTGGCTGTGTACAAACCAAGCTGAGGGAAGTGCACAGAGGAGTCTTAGCCCAATCATGGGTTAAAATATTTGTTTAAAAAGATGTAGAGCACACACCTAGCATGTGCAAGGCCCTAGGTTTGATCCCCAGCACTCCATTCTCAATGTGTGCTTAGACTGAGCATGTATTCCTTGTCATTCCCTAAATAACACAGTATAAATGTTCTCATTGTATGGGGCCAACAAGATGACTAAGTGGATAAAGGTGATTGCCACAAAGTCTGATGACCAGAGTTCAATTCTCAGGACCCTAATGGTAGAGAGCAAATCCTGGTTCTCAAAAGTCATTCTCTGCTCAAAAGAAAAATTTCAAATGGCTGAAAGACATTTAAAGGAAATACTCAACATCCTTAGTCATCAGAGAAATGCAAATCAAAACGGCTCTGAGATACCACCTTACACCTGTCATAATGGCTACTATCAAAAACACTAATGACAGTCTATGTTGGAGAGGATGTGGAGCAAAGGGAACACTCCTCCACTGTTGGTGGGAGTGTAAACTTGTACAACCACTGTGGAAATCAGTATGGCAGTTTCTCAAACAGTGAAGGGAAGGTGAATAGGAATCTCACTTACACAACTTAAGTAAAACATAGCTCTCTGAACAGATGAAGATAAGTTTCTTCTGTATGCCAGAATCTAATCAATATATGTATAATTCAGCTATCATTTGGCTTAAAAGGGCTTATTGGGAAATGTTATCATTTTTACTATTTTCTACAGAGAAAATATTTTGCTGTTTAAAATAACCCTGGACTTTTGAATTATAACCTGTTTTTGTTTGTTTGTTTTTTGGTTTTTTTGTTTGTTTGTTTTTGGTTTTTGGTTTTTCGAGACAGGGTTTCTCTGTGTAGCTTTGGAGCCTGTCCTGGAACTCACTCTGTAGCCCAGGCTGGCCTCAAACTCACAGAGATCTACCTGCCTCTGCCTCCCAAGTGCTGGGATTAAAGGTGTGTGCCACCACCACCCGGCTATAACCTGTTTTTATGTTCAGGCTATCTGAGTATTATTTCTCCTGCAGTTGTACATAAAATGTTTTTACATTCAAAAAAAGGGACAAATACTATAGAATTGTATTACATGAAATATATAGAATATACAAATTCATAGAGACAGAAAGATTAGACAGTATCTCAAGACAGAGAAGAAAGGAATATAGAGCAATGATTTCCTAAGTACAGAATCTCTGTTTTGTGTGATGGAAAAGCCCCACAAATGGACAGTAGTTATCAGGACATAATATCATGAATGTAATAAATCAATGCAATTAATGTAATTAATGAATATCATAAAGATAGTTATTGAATGAATACTGTGAATGTAATCAATGAATACCACAAATGTGATTAATATCATGAGTGTAATTAAAAAAAAGTTGTTCTTTGTTCTTCACATGAGTGCTGTGGCATCTGTGCATGCACACACACAGTAAAAGGATAAATAAATGCATTAAAAATGTCACATAGTTTTTCCATTACATTAAGTATAAGCAGATCCAGAGCAGGAGGATGTGAACAGGTTACATGCTCATCTGCATTATTTTATATTAGGGAACTTAAACTTATATGAGTCTTGGTACCCACTGTTGGGGAGGTCCTGGGACTACCAATTCCCATGGATACCAAGAGGTGACTGTCTATGCTTTTTAAACCCCCATTTTTATCTCTAGCAGTGACCTCTCTCTGCTTGCTCTGCAAATCCACTGGAATGTTGACTTAGCCTGGGCTCCTTAGAAATCACAGCCTGAGGCAAAGCTTCCACACCCACGATCTATTAGAAAAGAGGGAGGAGGAAAGGAAATGAGGCAGGCAACTAGGGAATGCAAATAGAAGGTGGTCCTGGAGTCAGCCACACATGCGCAGGAAAGCATAGTTGGGCTCTCATTCACAGAAGAGCATCTCCAGAGACTCAGGGCGGAGCCACAGCACCTCTGCCTCCTACTAAAGAGAAGGTCCAGGGCCTGAGAGCGGGCTCGTTGGATAAATGCTTGCTGCTCAAGCATGAAATAAATTCAGAACTCCAGAACCCATGCAAAGCCTGATGCTCTATCACACTTCTGTAAGGCCAGTACTTTGATGGCATGGGAGATGGGAGATGGGGACAGGAGAATCTCAGAAGCTCATAGGGTAGCTAGCCTGGTGTACACAGTAGTAAACAACAGGACTCCATCTTAAATGGGTGGGAAGACTGACACTTAAGGTTACCCTTTGACCTCTGCACGCAGGTGGCACACAAACAAAAAATTAAGACAGGAAGGAAGGAGGGAGGGAGAGAGAGAGAAAGATAAAAGGGCTGGGGGAAAGGCTCAAATGGTAAAGTACCCTTGAAGGCAGGAAAATGCAGGAAAGTTCCAGTCCTTCATATAAAATGAATAGTGTTTGTGGATCACAACTTAGTCTCCTTGAGGAGACTATGGCAGGAGATTCAGGAGTTTAAGGACAGTGGCGGGTGCATGGCATGATCAGATCACTCCAAGAGGAAGCAAAATAAATCAGACACAGCCAGGTCGGGAAACGCATAGTGACCGTCACCAGAATCAGCATCAAGCAAGTACCGCTGGTAACAATGGCAAGGATGCTACGCACAGAGTGACCAGAACCAAACCGTTCAGGATCAAATGCCAAAGGGAGTGAGCTCAAGTCGGACTGGGATGAAGGGAACCTGATCTGAGATAGCAAGGACAGACTCTGTTTAACTTATTATTTATTTTGGAGACAGGGTCTCATGTAGATCAGGCTGGTCTCAAACTTGCTGTTGTAGCTGAGGATGACCTTGAACTTCTGATCCTTCCGAATCTGTCTCCTAAGCTTGTATGCTTGCACCACTACATCCCTTTTATGTAGTTCTGGGAATTGAACGTGAGGCTCACAGGCACTTTACCAGCTGACCTAAGTATACCCAGCCCCACACGACATCATTGAGATTTTCTCTAAAATGAGACAAAGAGAAGCGGCAGTAGTGTGGGAAGAGGAGGGGTCCACAGAGGGCTTGTTTTGCTTGGGAGAAATAATCACTTGTGTTTGCACGGGCAGGGGAATGATTCAGCGGAGGTGGTAGAGACAATAATGATGGTGGTGGTAGTGATGAGTGAGACAGAGGAGGAAAAAAGGAGGGAGGGAGGGAGGAAAAAAGAGGGGAGTCTGGAAATTCCCAGAAGAAACACTGAGATTTGAGGTCTGGGGACCTGGAGGCAGGAGGTTTGTTTTTGAGGCAAAGGGAATTCTAGACATCTGGAATCTCCTCTCCATGGCTGCTTGCATCTCTAGGGCCCAACTTTTAAAGTTGAATGCTTACTTTTTGATGTGGTTACAATCCCCAGCCTGCAATATGTTCCCAAGAGTATTTAATTAAATGGGAATCTGGTATGCATCTGTGACTAATTAATGCTGATCAAAAACAATTAAATATTAAATGTCAGTGCCGTTACCTGGTTCCTCACCAATAATTGCAAAAGGCTGAATGTAATTATCAAGTCCTGACCCCATGGGAACCAAATTCACGTTAAAACAATGAAAGACTAAAGCAGGGCTAATGAAAGGGTGGGCTTTGTGAATTTAAGAATGTACCTTGGGGTGGGGGGATAGATCAGTGGCAAAGCAATTACCTA